>NW_010293784.1:0-17220 GCF_000700745.2 Antrostomus carolinensis
TTTTCCCTGCCCAGCTCTCCAGCCTGTCCATTTCTCTTAGAGATCACAGGATTTACAGATTTTCCAACAGGAATGACCCAAAAAGGTCCAATCCAGGAAGGAATTGTGAGGTAAGCTTCTGTAGTTAACTGTCATAAATATATGGAATATGTATTGAAAGCTCAATTTTGATATTGCTCATTAAGTAATGGGCTTTCTGCAGTGAAGGAGTGTGGTCTCATTTGTTAATGACTGCAGCCTGACCTGAGTGGTCGGTTTGCATACAGCTATCAGCAGTGCTCCTGGGACCAGAGGTGGACAGAGAATTGCTTCCTAACATGAGAAAAACCAAAACAATTCAAGTCATAGAATCATAGAATGATTTGGGTTGGAAAGGACCTTTAAAGGTCATCTAGTCCAACCCCCCTGCAGTGAGCAGGGACATCTTCAACTAGGTCAGGTTGCTCAGAGCCCCATCCAACCTGACCTTGAATGTTTCCAGGGGTGGGGCATCTACCATCTCTTTGGGCAACCTGTGCCAGTGTTTCACCACCCTCATTGTAAAAAATTTCTTCCTTATATCAAGTTTAAATCTCCCCTGTTTTAGATTAAAATCATTTCCCCTTGTCCTATCCCTCCAGGCCCTGCTAAAAATGAGCTATCATGCCCAGGGCAATTTGGAGAGGTGCTGAGGTGCAAGGAAAAGTTTCATCTGTCTAATTTACTAGACATAATCTAGTAATCTAGATTATCTACTAATCTTGTTCCCAGTACCAAGAACAAGGAAATCCATGATATGCAAAGATGTCAAAGCCCTTTTTACTTGAAAAGTAAATCACGAGCACCTATGGGAAGGTTACAGGAGTGCTCACAAACGGAAGATGAGCTATGCTCTATTTTTACAGACACATCCAGGTGCTGGTGTCTGTAAAAGGAAGCTAAAATGATGATGAAAGTGTTACCTGAAAGATTTAAACAGCACAAGCTGGTTTTGTCCCAGACTACCAAAAGTTCAAACAAACACCTGTGCAGCTCTGGTATGGTGTTTGTAATACCTGAAACCACTGGGTTGTACTGGGCAGAGGCTGGGTGTAGTATCTAAGCGGGTGTGCGATGCTGCCTGTTCCAAGGGCTGTGGTGATGCCTTAAACCTGTTTTTGCAAATACAGTTAATTTCACTTACTAAATTGCATGGATTGCACTAACTGTAGCATTCCTTTGATAAAATAACGTTTAATCTAGCAAAGCAGATTCTGTTGGGAAAAATATTATGCATTTTGGCTTCTAGAAAATCTCAAATTCATGCAACAAGAGTAAGACCTCTCTTAACTTTTGGGTTCACATTGCACATCTTTACATGACTCTGCTAGCTTACTCATGAGGACAACTCATTTAGATCATAGAATGAATCATAGAATGTTATGGGTTGGAAGGAACATTAAAGATCATCCAGTTCCGACCCCCCTGCCATGAGCAGGGACACCTTCCACTAGACCAGGTTGCTCAAAGCCTCATCCAGCCTGGCCTTCAACACTTCCAGGGAGGGGGCATCCGCAGCTTCTCTGGGCAACCTGTGCCAGTGTCTCACCACCCTCACAGGAAACAATTGCTTCCTAATATCTGATCTAAACCTACCCTCTTTCAGTTTGAAGCCATTACCCCTTGATCTATCACTTCCTGCCCTTATAAATAGTCCGTCCCCAGCTTTCCTGTAGCCCCTTCAGGTACTGGGAGGCCGCTCTAAGTTCTCCCTGGAGTCTTCTCCTCTCCAGGATGAACAGCCCCAACTCTCTCAGCCTGTTCTCATAGGAGAGGTGCTCCAGCCCTCTGACCATCCTCATGGCCCTCCACTGGACTCGCTCCAACAGGTCCATGTCCTTCTTATGTTGGGGGCCCCAGAACTGGACACAGCACTCCAGGTGGGGTCTCACTGAAGTGGAGTACAGGGGGAGAATCACCTCCCTCGACCTGCTGGCCACGCTTCTCTTGATGCAGCCCAGGACACGGTTATTGGCCTCTGGGCTGTGAGTGCACATTGCCAGCTCGTGTTGAGCTGCTTGTCCACCAGCACCCGCAAGTTCTTCTTCTCAGGGCTGCTCTTGATCCCTTCTCCACCCAGCCTGTATTTGTGCTTGGGATTGCCCCAACCCCAGTGCAGGACCTTGCATTTGGCCTTGTTAAACTTCATGAGGTTTGCATCATGAGCCTGCCTCTCAAGCCTGTCAAGGTTCCTCTGGATGGCGTCCCATCCCTTCAGTGTGTCAGCTGAACCACACACCTTGGTGTCATCAGCAAACTTGCTGAGGGTGCACTCAACCCCACTGTCCATGTCTCTGACAAAGATGTTAAACAGTGCTGGTCCCAATACTGACCCCTGAGGGACACCACTCAGCAGTGTCCACTTGGACATTGAGCCATTGATCTCAACTCTTTCCACAAAGCAAACCCTTAAAGTACTCTCATAGCAACTCCAAACATGACCATACTGTGCCTGGGGCACCTTCAGTTCTTCCTCAAAATCCTCACAGCATTCATTCTACGGCACCTTTACCACTTGTTCCTCCTTCAGCTCATCCACAGCACTCTCCAGACCTGCTGCTTCACCTATGTACTTACGTGTCCCCACTGGCTACCTTGCTCAGCAGCACATTGCAGAGCTGCAGATTACCAGGGAGAGGGACAGAGAAAAAGTCTCCTGACAGCTCCACACAGTGTTTGCAGGGAAGTCAGTCACGTTATTTCTCAGCACCACGACCCTTGCTAGCAAGCCACTCTTCAGCACTCCAAGTATTTCAACAGGGCATGGCTCAGATCTCAGGTACACATTGGTAAGACATCCTTTCCCTTTTGACACCAGGGGAATGATGATTTCAGGCTGTGGGATGTCTTCCCTGTCATCCAGGGAAGGTGTCAGTTTGGTACAAAATGCAAGAGCTCTACTGGCTCAAGAACAAACCAGCTCCGGGTGTTCCACATAGTGAAATGCAAGGAGATTGCTGGATAACTCTGGCTCACATTTTGTCATAGATGCTAGTGTTAGGGAGCCCTAATTGATTGTTCCCTGAGTGTTTCACCTTTAATATTTAGGTGACTACTCAGCACTGGTGAGGTCACACCTGGAGTACTGTGTCCAGTTCTGTCTCCCCAGTACAAGAGAGACATGGACATACTGGAGAGAGTCCAATGAAGGGCCGTGAAGATGATGAAAAGACCGGAGCATCTCTCCCATAAGAAAAAGTTGAGAGAGCAGGGACTGCTTAGCCTGGAGGAGAGAAGGCTCAGGGGGGATCTTGTCAATGTTTATCACCTGCAGGGAGGGTGCAAAGAAGACAGAGTCGAGCTCTTTTCAGTGGTGCCCACTCACAGGACCAGAGGCCGTGGGCACAAACTGAAACTACAGGAATCACAGAATCACAGAATCACAGGAGTCTCCAGCATCAGCAGGAAAAAAAAATGTGAGGGTGACTGAGCACTGGAGGAGGTAGCTCATGGAGATTGTGAAGTGAATTGAATATCTTCATCCTTGAAGATATTCAAAAGCCACCTGGACATGGCCCAGGGTAACTGGCTTTGGGTTGCCTTGCTTGAGTAGGAGGTGTTGGACAAAGCGAACTCTCCAGGGGTCTCTGCCAACCTCAACCATTCTGTGATTTCATGAAGCTGCTGCCCACACATCTATTGACAGTCTGAATTAGACTGGAGGGGACATCACATTCCTCATGTCTCATAATCTGGTGTAAGCAACTTTGCCTCTTCAAGCCCTTATTCCTTTTTCCATCTCTGTTTTATCTTTTAGACTGTCACTTTGCTGGGGAGCTTGTGCAGTACCTTATGCAACAGGATGATGCTCTCGCCAAAGTCTTTTGATTGACACTGGAATGTTAGAAATCACAAAGATAAAATGGAAATTTAATGTTAAGTACTGAGTGCTTCATTTTTCCCTTACTTTTGAAGTAAAACTAAAGACTTCATTTCACCCACCATGTCTTTCCATCAAAGTTAAGTCAAAGGACGTTCCTGCAGCTGCGATTCTGAAATCAGACCACACGAACAGCCACCGAGCAAACAGCCTTGCAGCCAGTTCTGCTTGTCCCTGGGATTGCCCAGGGGTGCGGACCATGGATGCTCACCCCACTAGACCCCACTGCCACCACTCTCTGTAGACAGCAGGGCATGAAGTCAGCATGCTGGACAGCAGGTGCTGCACAGTATAGTCTCCATACAACCTTCATATGGACATCTCTAGTCCTCCAGTGACTCTTAACTCACTTCTCTTGTTTAAGCAGATGAGAAAATGGTGGGTTTTGTTGTTTTTTCTAACAGGTAAAATTAAACCTTGTTCGATATTGTTAAAACAATTTTATCTGTCTTGCAGCTACTGAAAAGAATTTTGCTGTCTGAGGTTGAAAAGTGCTCCTGTCTTGAAATATTTTGTCTAAGCTTAGTTTCCTTGTCTAACTAAATCAGCAAACTCATGTGCGACCCAAACATAATGATTGCATTTTTAAATCAGTAAAAACTTCAAAGGAGTATGTTCATTGCAGACTACAAAACTGTCCTAGAATATTCACTGACATACTCTCCATCAGGAAACATATACATATTCATTAGTAGTTTTTATTTATCTTCAAAACACTACAGTTCTGAAAGAGCAAATCAAACAAAAGTCTAAAAAGCCTTTGTATTCAGCCACGGCTCTTCCACAGTTTCTCAGGCAATGATTAGTATTACTGCAGTTGTACTGAGTAGACAGGATTATTAATTAAGACATACTGGTTTGCTCTGGTGTGCTCTATCCTCAGCAGCAGATCTGTCAAGTTATTGTAGCTTGTACAAAAGTTTTCTCCACATACCATTTCTCATCTTTTCTAAAATGAAAACTCACTTGAGGTCTTCGTGCTTTCAAATTTCTCAGGGCTATATTCACTGAAAACAGTGGCAAAATTCCTACTGACTACAATCTTAACAGACTCAATCTAGAAATATATATTTGCTACAGATGTAAAAGTATCTTGCTGTTCCCCCAGTAGATAACCACATAATTTTATTTTATGGGCCTTCAAGTCTGGGAACAACTGCCAGCAGCCTGTGTTCTGTGGAACAACGATCTTCAGGAGACTCGTGTTTTATTTGCCACAGAAATGTGAAATCTAATCTCCTAAGGAGAGGAACAATGAGTCGACAGTCCTGTATAAGGCTGAGATTTAGGGGAGAGGAATTCAGTTTTGCCATAAGGTCAAACTTCTTGTGTGATCTTGGACAACACCATTGTGAAGGTCTACACTGCACTGTCTGGGAGGCAGTCTGACTGTGATGAATTGGTGTATCTGGAGCCTGATGCTGCTGGGGCTGAGGTCCTGAGCCAGGTCCAAAGGAGTTCATGCTGGTATCTTTACACTGATCTTTACTGCATTGCAACCCGGAGGGTGTATCTGTAGTCACAGACATGAAGAGACTGTAAAATTAGCCATCATTGAGTCCTAATCACCTTAGCAATTGCTAAGGTAGATCAAATATCTGCATAGATCATTAGTCTTCCTGTATCATTTTATTCTTAATTTTAAAATGGGGGTGATAGTGCTGACCGGTGAGGTGAGTCTGGCCACCCTGTTTTGGGTGTAACAGAGTTCAGTGAGCTGGACCACTCATCCCCAGGGCCAGAGGATAATCTCTGATGTCTTCACTTTACTGATACAGGAGTAGCCACCCTTCATTCTAGGACTCATTTACTTTTTAAATAATGATCCTCTGGTAAATGGTGTGAAGTGAGACTGTGCTGACTGACTGAATGGCCTGTGAATATATCACAGTCACAACACTTCCTGACAGTATTGATGCCTAACAGAAATCTCTATTTTCCACAAACCAAAACTGCAATGAATTATAAGCAAATTTGATCCAGACTTCAATGAAAGGCAGTAAACAAAGTATTTCTTCTGTTTCTTGAGCTATTTTTTCCAGTAGCTGTTCAGAGTATAACTGCATACGGATCTCAAATCTTCTTCAAGCTTTGACCAAAGTAATGTTCTTATGAGATCTTTATGTTTCATTACACCTGAAGACTCTTACTGAGAATGGGACCTGCCTTTTCCTAGTTTTTGTGACTGTCTCTACCTCAAAGATCTCACAAAGTAAACGTACAAAGCAAGACACTCAATATATTTTTTTTTAAAGTCATAAGGATGATAAAGGAACAGAAGGACAATTATGAGAAGTGAAACGGCCACTGCCACAGCATGCCAACTCCACAGAAAACAAGTTTTATGTTTTATGTCCTAAAGTAAGCACAGCCACTTCAGCATTGTGTAAAGATGTTCTTCTGAGATGAGCACAGGTCACAGCAACTCTTCTTCTACCCATCACACACTCAAAACACAGTCCTTGGCATGTTCAAGCTGCAGACTGCGTTAGCACAAACTTCCTCCTGCAACTGCTTATTAAAATTGGTCTTTCTTAAAATGTATTCCATCTCAAAATTTCACAGATAATATTTTGTCTGAAACATGAGCATAAAATGCCTTTTGGAGGTTTTTTTTTAAATTATTTTTTTTATTTTTTTTTTCATTCTTCCCTCAAAGTGAAGAAGATTTTTTTGGTCTCAATGGCAAATATCCAAGCATTTAATTGATATTCTTATCTTTTCTCTGTCAAGTAGATGTAACTGGATTCAGCCCAAATCCCTGTGTTCAGCAAAGCCTGAATTATCATCAACAACCTGACATGACTATCTATGGTTTGAGTTCTGTTGTGCTTAGCTGGAGCTCTGTCTTCTCTTTACAGTTTTTACAGTTCTTGATGTTTTTTATTTTCCAACTCCCCTTACTCTTCAAGTCTTGTAAGCATCTTTTCCCCTGTTTAGGTTCTCCACAAGACCCCTCATAACCTTTAGTGGGAGGACATACACAAACTGTTACACTTTCAGTATATGTCTGCCTCTCAGCCTGGAAGTTCCCTCTGCGGTACAGGTCATCTCTGAAGAAGTGAAAGCTTGAGCCTAGATGGATGCTGTAAAATACTCCACAGGAAATCCTACAACTATTCCAATTAAGATGGGTAGCCTTCATACACCACGTAGCACATGGAGTAAGACTTGATCTTTGGCTTTACTGAAAGGCTCTTTGCAAACACTCAGGACTTGTCTGTGTTGTGGTAATGTAAAACTCTTCTACTTCATCGGATTTAGGGTCAAGCTGTAAAAGCAAAGAGACATCCAGAGTGATGTGGAGCCTAATACAGAGCTTCCTACAGTGAACAGCCCACTGATTTCTGTGGGACTCCTCTGGGTGATAAGTTGTATGGCTGGTGCTAAAGATTTGCACACACAAAAAATCATTACTTTGAAATAAAGAAAGCGTTTAAAGTTTCTTTGGATAATAATACCAAGAAGAGTTTACAACACACACATGGAGAAGCATGGGAAGGACATGGAAGCGAGAAAGGTGGTGTGTCTTGAGGAAGGTCACATAAAGACTCAGAACAGAAACAAGGTATTCTGTCTGGGGCTTTTGCAACAAGAAAACACTGTCCTTCTTCTCATATAGATCCCTCATCCTAACATAATGCTGAAGTGGCTGCTGAGGGGACCATGTAAACCCAAGCATCAGCCAGCCACTTTTTCCAGTAAGGAAACTCCTAGAAATTTTGGCAGGCACCTACTGTGGTGTCAGACGATCTCTTCCCCAGAACACAGCACCAACATATGTCTGTGACACGTGCAACACTGCAGCATTGTATCAGCAGTACCTGGCAATGTCCTTCGACAAAATCACTTGCATTAGATGGCACGTTCAGGTGCACACAACTTCAACAGCAATAATAAGAAATGTAACAACTATAGAGTCAGTCCTTATGGACTGGCCATTTCCTGCAGAACTGTTTTACCTGCAGCTAGTGGGGTTTTTTCCATTCTTTTTTAAAGACTAAAGGACTTTTACATCATTTTTTTTCTCATATTATACAACGTTTTCTAACAGCTTCTGGAAGCTGAATACCATGTTAACAATACCTAATTTAGTAAATATATACCCATATTGACACTGAAAGAAAACCCAAGATTGCACCACTGTACTGGGTGTTTTTATTATACTGTAAGTACAGTCTCAAACATAACAGGATTTACTCATAGCATATTTACTCTGCTGAAGTGAGCATAAATATGTAAATGTCTGAGGCTTAGACTAGGAATTGCCTACTGCTGCTTTCAAGTCATGCAGCACTCTCTGCACTCTAAATGTAGGCTGACAGCAGAAACGGCAGAACTGTACTTCCAAGGAAAGTATTACAGAAGGATCAAGCTTGCATATCATTACCTTACCCCTGACTTCTAATACAGAATGACAGTGGACACACAGCTGCAGCTTTCACACCACTTTAATGGAACAACTACACAGAGAAAGCAAAAGACCAAACATTGCTGACTGGGGCAGCCCCACTGGAGTGTGATTTGGAGGAAGAAAAATCCCTTTTTATAAGATACCATTCAGATGTATGAAGCAAAATAATTTTGTGTTGAAATGCGTGTAAGTGAAGAGGGTTGATTTTTGTTCCTAGTTGTCAGGGAAGAACAGGACAGCAGAGTGCCAGCTAGCAGCACTCAGATAAAATCCTTTTCTGAGTGAAATAAGCATGAAGTATGTGGTGGGAAAGTTATTCTGCTGAAGCCAGTGGATGAAGTTCTGTTGGCTTTTCTGGAGTATGAGCCATTGGAGACCTGTTTCAAAGGCTTGCAGGCATGAGGGGCTACACCAAGGTGAGGGAACTGTATATGGAGTATATTAAGGTGAGGGACCATGCCTATAGGCTTCTCTGAGGCAGAAAGATCAATCAGTTTTCAAAGTTGCAAATAAATAAGTAAAAAGACACAGCAGAAAAATTGCTCACAAGGCAATTACCAAAGGGTAGTTGGAGCAAGAGAGAATAATCCCAGCTTTGCAGCTGGGATTTCAGGTCTAAGCAAACATCTGAGTAACCATCTTTAGCTCTGTACACACTTTAATTCACACCTTTCCACTCACTCACTGCTTCTGTGCCAGGTACTTTTTTAAAAGTGAATCAATTGCCCATAAAAGGTTTCAGATTGTCAACAATGGAAATGAAATCCCCTGGTTACTGAACAAACAGGCTTCGAGCAGCACTACAAACTTCTGCTCACCACCGAGGTAATTTGCCTCTTGTGTAACCTGGAGGGTATCTCTCATTATAATTGCTACTCGGTCCTGGCTTGAATTGCTCCAAACACTTCTAATACAATCCGATCCCTTCAGACCCCACTTTACTGCCCTTGTTCAAGCATGAAGAATTCAAGCTGGAACAGGTGCAGAGCAGGATGATTAATACAATCTGGGAAACAGGGAGTCTTTCACAAGCAGAGCTGCCAACGCTATCAATTTATGTGGTAGACAACTGCTTTGGGCAGTAACCTACTGGATTTCCAGTATCTGGCAGCTTAGTTTCTTGGATGCCTGGAAATTCAGAAGAATTTCACAGAACCCACACAAAGCAACTTGAGGTGGAGTGAACAGCAAGTCTGATACACCTCTGGTCCCCAAAGTGGTACAGAATCAGCTCGTGGTTGTCACTTCTGGACCTGCAAGTGTAGAACGGTCCAAGGAGGGCTTGGTTTATGTAGCATAGAAAAGGCTCACTGCTGTCTGGATTGACTGCTGTCTGGGCTGACTGCTGTCTGGGCTTACATGGGGATGGGAAAGAAACACGCTGGCAAGGAAGAAATGCCACTTAAGCTAAAAGATAATGTCAGCACGTAAAGAACAAACAAGTACAGACTGGCCAGGGGACAGTCACACTGTAAACTGGAAGATCTCAGGTAACCATTAGCATAAGGATGTTGCACAACAGCTTTGCTCTAAGGGAAGGCGAGGCAACAGACCAGCTACTTTTAAAAAAAGCTTGAACTTTTATAAAAGGATTCTATTTAAAAAGTGTCTGTAACATTAGGGATTACATCTGCTAAGTCAAAAGATCCTGTCCTGTTTTCAACCACACGGTAGCCCTTATGCAGAGCCCTTTCTCACAAAAAACATATGATCTTCTCTCCTTTCTCTGGAATTTCCCTTGTGGTGCCCTCCACTGAGCATTAGCAGCAGTATTATTTTAATGTGTTTATCTTCCTTTAAGTACCAGTTCTTTGTATTAGCCTTAATTTGTTTATGCTTTCTGCTTATGTGTCTTTACATCACACAGGTTAAAGACTAGAGGTGTTGGCATCATTTAGCTTATCTGACAACACAATGATTAAAATAACTGTCTTGAAATTATCTGTATCCCCCATTTTCTTCTATTGTGTAATCCCATTTTTTTTTTTCCCAAACTTTACAACATAATCACAAATGTAGCCCTCTGAAATCAGCAATGAATGAGTCTCTTTTATGGTCATGGCATCACGGAGTCACCAGAAAATCTCCTGCAGATCAGAGGCTGAATTTCCACTTGACCTGAGAGTTGGTGCATTGTGAATAAAAACTATATAAATCCTATTAATTTCACCCAGTGAAGGCCACTGGTAACATTCTTCCCTGTTACAACCTTCCTTATAAAAGTCCATCTGAATCTGTAATACTAAGCCATGAAGAAAAGACAACCACCTAGAACTTAAAAAATAAGGTCTTTTCAATTAACAATTTAAAAACAAGGGAAGGCACCTTATGTACCTTTTCCTTATCTTTCAGATAAAGACCTCTTGGGTAAGCTTGGTAAATCCTTATCTGCTAGATAAAGGACCACTATGATGGGCCTTATCGCTTAATTAAATCCTAGTACTATGTACAATGAAGTCAATAATTTGTTATACAAGATAGCACTTCAAACTGTGGCTGCATGGGAGAATGCATCTCTATTGGTTCCCTGCAGCACAGCCCGCTGTCATGGGTCATGTTCCATAACCTGCTCCTGGGCTGCAAGGAATTCATTAGAGAAAAGGTGCCCAGCTTAATGCGGATGGGCTGTGATAAATAAATCTGTTGGATTGACTAGATAAACTAAAGTCCCCGGATGAAACTGATTTGATATGTAGTGCCTAACTCTGTCAGTCTTCCCTGTGAGGAAATGAGCTAAATGTGAAAGATTCGCAAATTCTGGCCGACAAAAAAATACTGATGCTGTCACTTACTGTAACAAAAAAACCAAAGTTAATGTTAGAAGATGTGAACCCCATGGAACAAACGCAGCTACTGAAAAAAAACACATGATAAGGTCTAAATCACGACCATCTTTTTACTCATTAAGGTTCACATCACTCAATGCATTTACATCCACAGGTATCAGGGTGAAAAAAGAAACTGGTCAATAACAGCTATAGCAACTATCACCAGGTATCATCCTGGCAAAGTTTTCCTGAATCCTAAACCCAGTCCAAATGAGTCTCTTTTCCACACAGACATATTTGCATAAAGAAGTCTAATAATTGCAATGCTTCATTTCACTAACTGGTTTATTAGTAATGTACTAGAGGGATCTGTTCCTGAGTTGTTTGGCAACAACACTTTTGTACATATGGATAATCCATAAAATCAGGTGCACTGTATCTCTGAGTCTCTGAAAGACTCCATTATAGCCTAAACCCATTACCCAATAGGCCCAGCAAACAGAAAAATGGCTTGGTCCTGCAATTTGCACTAAAGCTCTACAAGCCAGGAGTCTTTTCCTGGTAAATGTGGAAAATTTTAGACTCAAGATCTGCTATTGGCTCTAATCACCATCAAAAAAGACACTCTATAGTTGGGATTTATTTCCCTTCACTTTTATCAAGATAGGTCTCTCACAGCTAAGAGCTGCCGTTCATCTCATCTAATGTAGCTAAACAGGGGAGGTTCACACAATGAACTTAGATTAGGCATCTAACTTTTAGCCAACTAGAGCTAAAGAACATTTAATCTTCCCTCAGAAAGAATTCCTGAGGAGTGAGCACACAGCTGTAGCAGTGCTATGACACAGATGTCTGTCCATGAAGGATGGGGCATCAAATTTCTTGGGTGTTCAGTAAACATAAGGTCCAGATGCAGATCTTGTTCATACTGAAGATGTGATTGCTTTGAAGTGTGTCATCTTTACTTATTTATGCCAATGATATGCTCAGAACTACACTGTCAATGCTAAGCAGAGACAACTCCTGGCCAGTGAGATAAACACGAGTAACCATAAAACAACTCTAGATTATGCCAGCCAAAACCATCCCATTAGGGCTATTCTGCAAATTTAGCAACATTTACAGGGTTTGTTACAATCACATTCATGCTTTCATAAAGCTGAGGGCACAAGAACTGCTTTCAGGAACCACTGGTATCGAGGCCAGGCTAAACATGCTCTGAGTTGTTTGAGCTGTGCACAGGAGTTCTTGGATTCCACAGCTGGGTACTTCTAGCAAATTGTACTGCTTTCTGTGCATAGTCCCAAAGGATTTCCCCATAAATGCATAGTCCTAGTTCTCGCATGTCTGGCAAACTCTTCCTGTATGCTTGCCAAGTTTTAAAGGGCAAGGAATCAACAGCTGATAATTGATGCCAGGAACCTACAATGATCCAAATTCACCCCTCGTGTAATTCTGGTAAAGCCAGCAGAGTTCCAGGGGAGAAGTTGTTGGCTTAGCAAAGTAAATTTTCACTGACATTTGAGGAATACACAGTATCAATTAAAGCACAGCTAATTATTGCTACTATTATTTGCATTGCAGTATTTCCCGGAGGCTTTTAACAGGATTATAGCTTTCTGGTACGAGGAGTTCTTAGGAAGGTAAGCTCTGGTCTGGAAGTTCATGTACGATAGGTGACATTTGGTACCTGTACACAAGGTCTCTACAGCCAGTGGGGTTCTACAGAGCACGGGGCTTTGCTCACAGGTATGGGCCACAAGAATCTGGGGCACAGGAGTTGCTTGAGGTACTCTCAGGTTTGCTTAGAGCCATCACTTGTCTTCTTGCTGTTTACAGAACGGAAGGGGCCAGCCTGGCCTGTGCCCAGAGAAAGCAAGTCCTTCCCAAACCTCAGCGTTTGGGCAAGGGCAACAACGCCATACACTGTCTCTTTATCAGGAAACCTTGGGAAACACTTCTAATCTTTACTCATTCTGGTATGTTTATCATGGGCTACTGTTCCCTTTGCCTAAGCATAGGGCATCTTACACATTTTCCACTTTATTCTGAGTCATTCTTGAAAGGCAAAGACTATTTTACACTTGTCAGCTTCACCCCAATTCCCCCCCTGCCCCTGACACACTCATGAAACAAAGCCAAGTTTGATCAGCAAGACTTCCAGCACCCAGACTGAAAAAAAAAACCCAAAACCCTACAAATAAAATGCTGCAATATATTTAACACTTGGTTTAACACTTGGATTCCTCTAGTGTTTCTTGATTTCTTTTCTCTAGATACTTAAAACATATTGCAAACACTGGTGTCCAGGGCAATACCCAGGCTTCAGCATGCTACGCTCAGTTCAGAACCCAAAGCTACAGCCCAAACCTTCCTGCAGCCAGTTGGAGCTGGTAATAGTTTATATATTTTACACTATACTTCAACAATATACGTGTTCTGTTGAGATTTTGATCTTTGGTGGGTGACCAGCTTTCTAGGGACTCCACACGTGACACTTTACTAACACATCTGAAAGACACATTGCTTGTTCAGACCATTTATCAGCACACAAACTCTCCGGTTCTCCACCCTAGCAGCTGCTTCAGGGGTCCTTAGGTCACACTGCTCTGAAGAAATTACAGCTGAAATAAGATGCATCAAGCGGTTTGCAGACAACAAGGCAGATAAACTGCAACAAGTGGATAAATATGTAATAAGAATGAGGGAGGGAACAGAAAGAAAAATTACAGTGTTAAAAGTTCATAGAATCATAGAATGTTGTGAGTTGGAAGAGACTCACAAGGATCATGGAGTCCAACTCTTGCCCTAGCATAGGACAGTCCCAAGATTCATATCATGTGTCTGAGAGCCTTGGCCAAATGCTTCTTGAAGCTGATGGGCATGAACACTGCTCGCAGCTCTGAAACTACAGTTAGTCTGGTGGTTGTAACACACTCAGATCTGTTTTCTGTTCAAAGTTTATCACACCAGTGTTTTTCATACATTTTAATTGTTTCAATTCTCATACTGTTTTCTTTCCTTAAGAAAGCTATTTATTAAAGTCTTCCTCATTTCCTACTTTGCTTTTGCCCTTCTGGGGAATACAGAATCACAGAATGTTGGGGATTGGAAGGGACATCAAATACGTTCAAAGAGAAAACATCTTTCACCTGTGTATATATTTTAAGAGGTACTGCTGCCTCCTAAGATTGCTGCCACTGTCAATAGGTTGTAGATCAGGCCCAGTGGTACCTACAAGAGAGTGAATTTGCTTTCACACCCCTCACTTGTACATATTAAATCCAGAATTTCCTGTTAGGTGTGACACACCATTTGCTGCATCACAGGATGTTGCTGAAATAACCCAAGACCTGGTTAATCTCCAATTTGGAGGAACTTGTCCAAAGACAGGTTTAACTTTGAATGGAAGATGGTGCCTTGGAATTAGATGTCACTTTGAGAGGTTCATCACAAGAAGTTACAAGCCAAACCCGTGACCAGACCACCCACCTCAGCCAGCCTGCCATGATACGAAAATTCAGTCTAGTGGGACTAGAATGAAAGCTCACAAAGAGGTAACTGTGCTTAAAAAACAAGCCAGAAGCACATTTTCTCTAGGGAATTAGGACCCATTTGCTGTTGGTAACACTGTTCTTACTACCCTTGTACTAATTTTAAGTGTTTAAAACTAGTACAAGGGTAGTAATTAAATTTGGAATTAAATTTGGAAGTCTGCTTTACTAGATTACTGACTGGTGATGTTTAACCATCTGAGTGTGTATGCAAAAATAAATAATAATTTAAATAAATAAAAAACCCCATTAAAAACAAATGTATCTGCTCAAAAAACAAGCTACTAGATATTCTGAAAAAAAAAGTTAAAAGAAGAGTAAATAAAATTGTTAGTGACTATTGCCATGGAAACAGTTTAATGTGGAGAAGTTAGGACACAACAATTTTTAGGGAAAGGTTTAAAATAATCAGAAAAAAAGTTTATCATTATTGTCCCCAGCTTAAAGAAGGAAATCTGAAGCAGCAGATCCAAGGCAACCTGCCCCAGTAATACAGCATGTGAGTGTAGAACCAGGATTACAGGTTTGTTGAGTTCTGGATCAGTTATTTACTTAATCTCCTTAGAAGACAATCTGTTGCATTCCCAACTGCAGCTGGATTTGCTTTAGAAGACACACAGATAAATACACTATTTATGCAGAATTTCCAAAAGTATTTAAATAAATTGATGATGATCAGTTCATATAAAGCAATTTTAGTTCATGGATTCCAGAAGCAGCAAGTATGTTAACCCCCATTTACAGAAAAGACACAAGCACACTTGCCTTTTATAGCACGGGTGAGGTAGTATTGAGAAAAAGTTGGTTTTTATATGGAATCCAGAGCAACTATAGTTCCTGAAATTTGAAAACTCATAAAAAGTCCTGAGTGAATGCAAGTAGAATCACCATACTTCTGTCATCATAGTTTAGGTCCCTGTTCCACACCTGCTGAAGTTCAGACATCTGGGAACAGCCACTTTTTTTGTACCAGAGCTGTGCAAAATGGCTGAAGGGTCTGTGTATTGAGAGAGTAATAATGAACTATCCTGTTATTCCTCTTTAATATTGGACTGGTGTGTTAAGCAAATGGCAACTCAATTTGTGTTTGGATTGTCAATCATGGAAATCAAATCAGCTATTAAAAAGAACAAAACTATAGAACATAAAATACCTATAAAATACACTCTTCTATGTAGCTGAATGCCACAAATGCTCAGTGTGAATACTGCTTATGTTTTAACACTTCATTTCCCATCCTCAAAAAGAAGTGATGATACAGAGAATTCTAACAAGAGAGCTGTGGATTGTCACAGGCTGCTGCTGAGACTGGTTGAGTCTCCCCCCATACAATTCTCCTCCGTCCAGCCTTTCAAGGGTCCAGAAAACCTTCCCTTGCCAGGAAATCCTTCTGTGTCGTAAACCAGCTCTGCAAAAGAAGGATCGATACCAAGGAGCGACAGCTGAAATCCTGCTCCCACCTGCTCCCACTGAAATCACCATGGTTTTTTACCATTGATAGTTGTAGTGTTGACATTTTACCACCTCTGTGTCAGGCAATGCCAGAGCTGGACTGATGGACTGCGTATTATCAGTAAGCATTGTGTACCGATGGTCTGTTTCCTAAATTAAAGTCCAAATTTGTCTGTGAGTTTGTAGGAATATATAAAGAATAAATCTCTAGCTGTATAGTTGTGAAGAAAAGCTGAAAAAGGAGACCAAATGCAATAGAGAGAAGTCTGCAGGGAGCCCAGAACAAAGTGACATGAGAACTTCCTTATTCTCATAGCGAGGGTTTAATCAGATAACGCCGATAATTTAAATACTAACATTGTTAATTATTTCCATGAGGACTTGTCCACCTGGGAAAGTTTTGCCGTTTACTTGAACTAGTCTTGTTACAGTAGGCTCCATTAAACTGTTTTAGATCAGATTGGGCTTCATCACGAGCAGTGTAACCTAAAAGTTTGTTTTATATCAGGGCACAATTTTATACTGTGTTTAACCCAGTGTGTGCAGAATGGTGCAAGTCCTGATTCTTCCGTTGAAAGGAAAACTAGGAGGAGGCATGAAGGAAACTCCAGAGGAAAACTCTTTTTGGTGAATTATTTTTCTGTGGGATCAGTGATTCAAGCTGATGTGCAGCCACATGATCACCAGGTCCTTTGAAAAGAAAAGCGGGAGCATGTAACTAAGCACCAGGAGAAAGGGCTCACAGAAAAGGACTTTCAGTTTGCAGTGAAACTGGATTTAGCATGTCATGACAGAGCATGTAAAGTATGTACGCAGGTGAGGTTTGACCAGAGAAGCAAAAACTACATGGCCTGAGCTATTTTAGTTTAGTTTAGTTTATGCAACTGTTAACTCCCCTGTATACTCAAGGCTTAAAAGATAGGAAGACCGCAGATCTATCCGACATAGACCAAACTACCCCTTTCACAGCGTACTTCAATCCCATTAACTCATGGGGCCTTTTTCCACACAACAGGCAGCTGAACTTGGGGGTTCAAGCTGGACCTACGACCTACTGAAGCCCCAGTGCAGCCCTATGTGGGTATTTCAGAGGCGTCATGAACAGCCACCCACTTTCATAGAATCACAGAATGG
>NW_010293785.1:0-27775 GCF_000700745.2 Antrostomus carolinensis
GATGGCACCAAGGATAAGTCGTTCCATCAAAGTCACTATTGTACAAACAACAGAAATGAGTTTAGCACAGGAAGTAAGGTTCCCAACTGATCTACACTGGGACAATTAAGGGATGTGTACTGAGCAAATAGAGATAAAGCCTATGAAGACTGAATGTCTGTTTTGTAGGGCTTCAAGCAGATACCTTTTCACGTTTCACAGTCCAGTTCACAAAATAAGCTGCTGCCATCTTATGGAAGACACTTTGAAAAGCATTTGGTCCAAAACCGATTCTGCTCTTCCTCCCTTGCTGCATTTCTTCATCTCCCTGGATTTACTCTGTGATTAATAACTTTTTTGTTTTAACGAATATCCTTGCTTTACAAAGATCTGCCAACTGCAGTGAGTTATTCTTTGTGGAAGTTACTTTCTCATCTATGATTCTGCAGTAATTTTCATAGCATCTAGGAAGTCAGATGGAGCAGTGTACTGAGCGAGGGAACAAACCAGCCAGGCTGTTAATCCTGACACTGCCTCAGACAGAGGTTTCTTGTACAATACAACAAAAGCCAGCTGGAGCCACTACGGGATAAAGTCATCATTTTTGCCCAGTCTTAAGGCAGTTACTCTGTGTGATCCATCTCTGACCCTGTCTACGTGGCCAACTTGAACCAGTGTAACTAAAGGTGTGATTTTTAACATGCTTACTAAGAGAAATGAAAATATGCCAACGTAAGCCTGAAGCCAGCATGTACACAAGGGTTCAGTTTATCCATCTGTAAGGCACAAAGAGCTGCATTTGCAGAATGTCAGGGAGATCTGCTGAGAGATTTTGACTTTGATCTGAAAGGGAAATCCCTCCGCATGCTTCCATGTTACCGTGTGATACAGGATTTCAGGTAAGGACTGCCTGTGAAAGGAGAGCAGTCAGCAAGGCTAAGACACTGTATTTGTGTGAATGTGGGACTCCTGCAAGTTCATAACTCTTATTGTGACCTAGGACACAATATTCACCTTGAACATTTAAATAAAAAACATTTTTGGAAGGAGTATGATCAGCACAAGAATCAGGATAAACACACGAGAGAAGCCAAGCGTCCTCCTCACCTCCCACAGCAGCTAACTCAGATCTACTACCAGCAAGCCCGAGCTCTCCAGCCCTTCTTACCTTCCCCCTTACCAAGGGGTAAAATACAACCACTGGCCAACCACTTACTTCCTGTTACCTGACCTGGCCTGAGCTCTTCTTTTTCCTCCTCCCCATGGAAGAGTTTCCAATCCACTAATAACTACAGAGAACATTTAAAAAAATTTACTGAGAAGAAACAGCTCTTAGTACCTAGATTTTTAAACTGTATTAGCTAGATGTAGGTAACTTGTATCCAAGAATCCTACAACAGTTAGCTGAGATGATGCCTGGTCATTTGATAGCTATGTCTAATAAATACTGAATTCCACCAGAATTCCACAGTATCAGTATCCAAAAAGGCAAGTAGGAAGATCTGGAGCTATACAGACATTTATGCCAGACAATGCAGTAGAAAGGTGATACAGTATGCCATTAATAAAGAATGAAAGTGTATTTTAATCACTGTGCTGCTAGGAGGCATGAATGAGAGAGCAGAACCATGCCAGTGACTGAAAGGACTGCTAAAGGCTTTTTATAGCCTCCGGAGCACAAAGCAGGTTGGGTGAGGGACAAATGGCAAAACAAGGCAAGTCAAGAGTATAAGTCTTTAAATGATATTGACCAGAAGGCAGAATAGCTGGCAGAATTAAATATTTTTAAACACCATTTATTGGAAACGGGTCTCATCAGGAAAATCTGCTTTCCTTCTTTGGGGCAAACACAAAGTAAGTTGTGAGGAAAATGATGCAGTTTCTAGGAGTTTAACACATCATGATCAGATAGTCTAAAGAAAAAGCCCACACTAATCGTAACCATAAGCCCCACACTCAACAAATTGAACCAACATTGCTCACAAGGTAAATGTTAGCCAGGAACCTCAGACAGTAGCACGGGCAGGACACTGCGGGCATTCCATTTTCATTGAGAGTTTGTAAAAATTATAAGTCATCACTACTAAAAGACAAAAAAACCCAACCAACCAAACAAAAAAAACCCAAACACCCAAACTTTGACAGAATGCTGAGAAGAAGGGCAAAGAAATCCTACAGAAACATCTGGATCATTCAGGAAGATGAGTCCATTGAAAGAGCACATACATCCAGCACATTCTCTCTACATTATTCTTTGCAAGAGCAAAACTAACTGAAAGCTGTTCTAATCCAGAGGAAGCACAGCTGTGTCCTCTCTCTTACCCAAAGCCATGGTGCTAGAGCAGCAGTGCACAGTCAGCCTTGGCTACACAAACTAATGGCTCCTGGGTCATTTCCCCCATACTCCCACTGCACCTAAATGAAACTTATATAGAGCGTCACTGAACTATTATGGGAAAGCTACAACTACTGAACTAGGGGGAAAGAACTGGTAGGGGTCAAGGACACTAGGTGGGAACTCAGGCACGTGAGTTCAAGCTGCACGTTTCTGTCTCCTTGTGGGATTTTACACAAATAATTTGTGCCCAAATACACAAAGGGAGTTTGCTACCAAAATGCTTCTACAGAAATCAAGACCCATCTTGCAGTGACTGAGCAAGTTTATCTCAAAGCACTGCAGAGGGCTAATGACTGCAGAGACCTCACGTGCTATGGTAACGGATAGCTGCAGGTGCCCCAAACAAACCCACCCTCTCCTTTCTCTCATATCAGCTTGGAAAGTCTTGTTTAGCAGCATTTATTGGTTATGCCTGAAAATATCTTATTCTAACGTTTGCATTGTTCTTAAAATAAAAATTCCAGCACTTTCATGGCCCCTTATTAACCGAGAGATATAAAATTTCAGTAAGGAAAGAGATTGTGGTTTCAAGGGTCCACTTAATCTCTAATCAGAGCATAAAAGAAATATATTTCTAACATATATATATATATATAAAAAATATGAAAAACACATTGCCTTTTGTCTTTTTTTTTTCCTTTTTCTTTTACTTTTTTACTTTCCTAACAGGCTCCTCCAAACAGCTTCATTTAAAATGGTCTTTCTATAGTGCCCAGTGTTTTCTTTGGCAAATTTGGAGAGCTGGGTTTTGGGATAAAATTAAATTGCACCAAAAGACTAAAATGGGATTAGGAGATTTGACAGAACTTCATAAAAATAAGTTGTGCACAGGCAAAGGGAGAATTTTTCAGTAGGTCTTTTTAAAAATAAAAGCTCTGGAGGAAAGAGTTCTGCTTGGTGGCAAACTCATCTAACCCTTGCAAAGCCTACCAGAGAGCCTGCAAGGGATACAGAGGATACAGAGCATGAGAACACACACACACTCTCACATCTTAAAGCTCCTTTACACATGATTAGGTATCATTTTTCATACAATGCACATATGTACTTGAGCAATGGCATAGTCCTAAAGAGGGACCGTTTTGTCAATTTGTCTTGCAAGCAGCCTGGGGAGGCAGAAAGGAGCAAATTCTCTCTTTCACATTCACAGGCCTACTTAGTCATTCCCCTCCCTGCCCCAAATTTGCTCCCTCACTTCCCCTTATCAGTTACGCTGTAAAAATACCTAGAGATAAAGTGTGATAAAGAGCGCATCCTGCTTACAAGGATGGACACAGAAGACTTTCCCTGGGCTAAAAGGTCAAGCTGCAGAGCAGTTCTTTTCCAACCCCTCTACTATCACCGATAGCTCTGGTAGTGTGGAATGGATTTCTGCCTCTTCTGTGGGAGAAGACAGCACTCTCCTTCAACACCATGCACCCTGCTAGAGCATGACTGGAGCAGCAATATGTTCAGAAGGTACACAACCCCTTGCTCACAGATAGCAACTACTTTACTTAATAGCTCCCCTATTACAGGTATCAGAGTAACCCTTCTTGCAGCGCAGACAGTGAGTGTTTGCAAGTAGTTACCAAATATCACAGTATTCTTTAGGATAAGGTGCCATTAAACTGTGTTGCATATTCAGCACCATGTAATTTCTTCCCTTCCCATTTTCAGCCATGCCTGTAAGACTGAACATCTCTAAAATATTTCCAATCTAATCTCCTTTTATTACTAAATTAACACTAGACCTAGAACTTTACACTAAGTATAGGGAAACCACACTAATGTTAATCACTTGTATGTGGTCACTAACATATTAATAGCAGCCACTCTAAAGATTTCAGTCGCACAGCGCTGCCAGGGCTAAACGCGACAGGGAAGCGCACAGAGTCATCCAGCGCAGGCCTGGGTCAAGACAGAAACATAAGCACAGGGCGAAGGAGAAAACATGAGTTTAAATAACCAAATTGAAACAATTCTCAATTATATGATTTATTTCTGGATAGAAAAAAAACACTCAAACACCATCTGCCAGAAAAATTAGGGGCTCTTCAGCATTTGTTTTCCTTTAACGTGTTTTTATGTGTTTCCCCGTCTGCTGACTCGATTCCTGCCGCACTGCAGCAGGGCAGAACTGGGGCTGCTTGGCCCAGGGATTTGTCTCAGCTGAGGAGTGGCTACAGTAACCACAGCTTTTTAGGACTCAGCTAGGAGATAAAGTTCCAAGTAGACATTCTGAAACATGCCAACTACCACAGGGTTATTAAACTAAAAACTCAGGTTTTAATGAACAAAAGAAGCCTTGGAGGTGTTTTCCTGAATACAAAATGGAAAGACACAGAGCAGTTAAGCTGCTTTCCTCAGAGCCACACTGAGAATTAAGTCTATTACAAAGTTTAAACTTTTTGATATGGTTCATTTCCACAGAAACTGATGCATTAAAAAAGAAGTACAGGCTCAGAGAAAGATTGTGTTTCTAGTTCTGGACTGTATTACCCAAAAAGAGAGAAAAAAAAAAATTGAAGAGGCATCACTTTACAATGTGCAGCTTTCCTGTCCAGCAGGAAATGCAACTGCTTCTTTATTTCACATGTCATAAATGAAACAATCTTCAGCTTGGTTCCACTAGGCACGTAGGCATCACCTGGCAAATACATGTTTCAGCAGAAACCCCAGCTAAGGGAATACACTCTCATTACAGCAAAGGAAATAAAGGTTAAACAGAAGGACAAGCTTTCCATTATTAAGGTTCCAAAAACAGTGGAAGAGGTTGTTTGCAGAAGCAATAAAATCTTCATTGTTGGTTTCAGTGTACTTGATCCTTTCTTAGGGTACAGAGAAAGACTATTGTGGTGTCTTAAAGTCCTTTCCTGTTCTGTTTTCCCAGACTAAGTCTGCAAACAAAGGATATATTCAGACTTCAAGCTCATATGATAAAATGTTCCAATCTGTAGGCTGTCAATTAATTTTGATTTCTCAGGAGGGCACGGCAAATGCATTTCAATGCTTTTATTGCTTCTGACTACTACTGTGAAATACATCACAAATAATTTCCACCAAGCTCGGAAGATTGCTACGCATATTTTGAGGTGCACAAGAGAAAGGAAGCACGTCATTGCAGCCTTCAGGTATCACTGCTGTCTACCTGCAACTTACAGGGGAAATTTCACTGCATTTCTTTTTGATTGCTCCAGCCTCACATAGTTTGCCTCTCCTCTCTAGGGAAAAGGAATTACAAGACCAAAAGATGGCTTTTTTCTTACTGTTTGAAGGGAGAAGCAGGCAGGATATTCCTAGGGTTAAACTCACCTGCTGGCTCTGCCCATAGAAATCTGTTAGCCAGCCCATAATATTTCATCATGTTTGCCTGTGAAACAACCCAAGTTTCCTTCATTCCATTTGCCAGCTAGTGCACAATCCTAGGAAAAAGAAACAGTGTGGTAAGAAGGTGCTCCTGCCCTTGGAGCAAGGTCAGACAGCCCAGCCTCACAGCTGGAGCAGGTCCATTTCCAGCATCAAGCCAGAGAGGACCCAGGAAGCAGCCCGCTCCCTGGAGAGACGCCTTCAGCTATTGAGCTCTGCATTGCTTCAGCCAGACTGCCATCAGTACCTGAACCAGCTCCCATGCCTGTGCCACGTTAACAGTCTGTCGATGCTTTTCGTGCCCTTGCTCTTTCTACTTGGATTGCTACATGTGTGGAGGGAGGCACAGGCATTCAGACCTGACACAAAAGGGTACTGTCACACCTTCTGATTTACACCACGAAACAGCAATACGCTGCTATAATAGCATTATTGCAGCCATTTCACAGATCTGAAAAGGGACCTCTGTGCCTTAACACTTGTCTCTTCCAAACAGACCTGATAATTTAGTAAACCTTCCCTCTCCTACAAGCTTTGACTCAATCCCTGTAAGTTAGAGAAAAGCCTGTATGAGCAATGCCTGCAGTCTTGAAAACCAACAATTTGTTAATTTAACCATTATTGCCAAAGCTTGAATGCTGTCAGTGCTCCAAAAGATTATGTTCAAAATATCTAAGAGACCATTATTAACACATCACTAAAAAACATAAGGTCCTGTACTGAGCAAGTTTGGCTCTGTAACTTTCAGGGCTCTTTCCTATGTTCCCTACAGCTACATTCAAATTCTGCCACCTGTGAAGATATTTTAGCTCCTAAGTCCACACAGCCCAGCTACCATCCAATTCCAGCTCAGGATGAAACCTGGATCTGTACCTTTGCCTTGTGCCAGGGAGCTCAGCCAAAGGACACCAGGGCGAACAGGCCAGACAGAAGCCAAGTACCATCTCCATTAGCTCGTGAGGGGAGCAGCCGGTGGAGCACAACCCCAGCATGTGCTGTGGGACAGACCTGCTCCACAGCTTTGAGGCACGTGGCGTAGTCTCCCTTACAGTACAGCTTAAAACACCCAAGTAAGGGAAAGGACGCTGCTCCCTGTCAAACTTAGCACTAGGAGAGGCTATCTGCTGCTGCTACCACTACTGAAAGTTATGTTTTTCTTCACCTACCAGTTCCTACTCCTCCAAAAGAAAATTGCTCAAACTCTTTCTAAATAATAACCCCACATCTTCCTATGCTTACGCAGCTCAGTTACAGGAGCACTTCACCAACAATGTTGTCAGCAGCACGCTAAAGTGCAACCTTGTAGAGATTAAGCTTCCTAACTTTCAAATTCAATAATTTTCAAGCCAACATTTTGCTGTATTTTCTTTACCAAATGAACAACAAAAACAGGCTAAGATATTAAATTAGACAGTTTCCTTTTGTCAAGAAGTTAGACATAGAACAGGTATAGATTCACTAGCTGAACGGAACTCAGCTCCTGTTATGTTTCTCAGTATTCCATATCCTTTGGTTTCCATCAATACACAAGGGCACACAGAGTGAAAGGCTCCATCTTTTCCTGGCTGTTGAATGACAGTGAAAAATACATATGCCCACTACCAACTGAAGTTACTGGTGCTTTCTTTGAGGTAGTACACCTATGAAACTAAAAAAAAAATTAAAATGCAAAGTTTTACCATGAAGTCTTCACTGTTTGTTAAGACCTGACCAAGAGGTATCTAATCTCCCAGATGCAGAGAGAATTCTCCAGTCAGCATCTCAGATGTCTCTCAATCCACATTCTGAAGTATATGTGTTTTGCTTTAATTGAATGAACACTCACAGCCACACAGGTTTTCATTTCTTTTCATTCTTCCTACAGCCATGCCCATTAGCACAAAAAACACATGGGTACTGCAAGGCCTTTCTGTAGCTTTGGCTAGAGGAACAGTGCTGTTAACCCACCTCTGAAACACTAGCAGATGGCCTAGTATGACAGGACCCCAAGCCCTCCTCTCCTGAGGGAGGTAAGTGGTGAGGAATAGCTACTTCTTCAAACCAAAAGAATCTCATCTGTCACAGCTCACAGGAGGTAACAGCATTTCTTCCTCCCATCTCCATCTCTTACAATGTTCCGACACAGTAATACATCAGGTTTGTTGCAGCAATATGTCAGCAGTATTGGTCTGTCACTGACCAACACAAAGAGCTACCACCATCAGCAGTTATGAAGCACAATCAGGAATTCAGCTCTTCTGAAGAAAAATGGTGCATATATGAGTCTCTGTGGCGCAACTGGTTAGCGCGTTCGGCTGTTAACCGAAAGGCTGGTGGTTCAAGCCCACCCAGAGGCGAGAGCTCCCTTTTAGGGGCCAACAAGAACTCTGTGAAGTCCAACAAGGGGAAGTGCCAAGTCCTTTCCCTAGAGAGGAGCC
This sequence comes from Antrostomus carolinensis, assembly GCF_000700745.2. Taxonomy (NCBI): domain Eukaryota; kingdom Metazoa; phylum Chordata; class Aves; order Caprimulgiformes; family Caprimulgidae; genus Antrostomus; species Antrostomus carolinensis. The sequence goes on from NW_010293785.1 coordinate 8,143, forward strand.
ACCAGTAGATGCTGGGGGCCACCCCACTGGAAAGCAACTTGGCAGAAAAGGACCTGGGGGTCCTGGTAGGCACAAAGTGAACATAAGTCAGCAAAGGCAACCAGCAGTCTCCTGGGTTGCATTAGAAGGAGCATTATTAGCAGGTCAACTCAGGTGATGTTTGCCCTCTCCCCAGCACTGATGAGGCCACACCTGGAGTACCATGTCCAGTTCTGGGCTCCACAGTACAAGAGAGACATGGAGAGAGTCCAAGTAGGGGCCACAAAGATGCTCAAGGGTCAGGAACATCTCTGTGAGGAAAGGCTCAAACTGTTCAGCCTGGGGAAAGGAATGTTAAGGGGGGAATCTTACTAATGCATATAAATACCCGAAGTGATGGTTCACAGAGAACAGAGCCAGGCTCTTTTTGCTACTGTCCACTGGCAGGCCAAAAAGGCAATGAGCACACACTAAAACACAGGAGGTTCCATCTGAACACCAGGAAACACTTTTTTTTGCTCAAAGGGTGACTAAATACTAGAACAGGTTTCCCAAAAAGGTTGTGGAGTCTCCCTCTCTGAAGACATTCAAAAGCCATCTAGCTACAGTGCCATGAAACCAGCTCTAGGTGTCTTGGTTGGAGCAGGGAGCTTGGAGAGATGACCTTCAGAGGCCCCTTCCAACCTCAACTATTCTGCGATTCAGGATAATGTTCAGGAGAAAAATTTAAGTCAAACCACATCTAGGCAGATGTGATGTCTGACCTCTGGCACCCTGAGCACCCTGTTAATCTAGAACTTCAGCTTTGACTGCACACCATGCTCAGGCATTATCAGTTTATAAAGCTCGACTCTTGCTTCCATAGGCATTCTTCCTTCTGTTCTTCTGGATGACATCTGCCCACAGGCTTTGTACCTTTGTCATACCCATCCTGAATTAAAATAATTCATTACGTTTGAAACTGAAGTTCAGAGATGACACATAATTTCTAACCAATAAAAAATATTCTTATAATATATACATTATATTTCTATATTGCAATATATATTTAAATAAATTATATTAATTGTAACAAAATGTTTTCATTAATTATAGTAAATAGTATCTTTACTATATGGCATATTATATATTTTGTATATATAATACAGACCTTTAATGTATTATATATTATTAAAACTGCCTTCACAGTTTGGGCAGCTGCTACTGCTTTTCCCTGAACTCCAGTTTGCAGCTTTGCTCCTAATCTTAAGTAGCAATGAGAAGCTCCAGGTCTAGCTATGTTCAAGACTAAGTTTCATGTTATCATGAACATTTTGATAGCCACACTACTCAGATTCTGTCCAGCCTGGCAACCATTAAGAACTGGGAACCAAGCACTCCTGTCAAAGGGATCCAACTAGATTTATTCCCAGAACCAAGTAAATCCAGAGCTGATCATACACAGAAAACACTAGAAAAGTTTCCTTCCAATCATGATTTGATACTTTATTTTAAGGCGGCTTCTGCTTTTTGTTTTTGTTCTGGTTTGTTGTTTTCCAGGGCGTTTTTTGGGGTTGTGGTTTTTTATTGGGGGGGGAGGTGTTTGTTTACTTTTGTGTTGGGGTTTTGTTGTTTTTTTGCTTTGGGTTTTTTTCTTTTTTTTTTTTTTGAGCTGCTCAAACAGAGGACTAGAGCCCAAGAGTTCAAGAACTTCACTGGGCATTTTGCCATCATTGTATGTAAAATGTGCATAGATGCTACAGAAACTAGTAGCATGAGGGAAAAAAGAAAAATCTTCAGTAGTTAACCACCGAGACCATTTAAACTCCAACAGAAAGGATCAGATGCTACCCTGACACAAGGACAATGACAAGAGTCTTGCATTAACATCAGCCACAGAATGTAAGCACGCAGTAGTTTGGAAACACACCTTTACAGTTCATTGCCTGTATAACCCTTCATCAATTTTTGATTAAGGTGCCATAGGTACTTAATGCAAGGTATGTGGAAACCTTACAAAACTTGAAACAGTTTTAATGGAGAGCTTCTCTCTTTTTCTCCAAAAGCTAATGCTGTTGGAAAGTGACCAGGAAAAACACCTTATATTTTGCCCTTGAAGGCTCAACTACCTCTGAAAACCATGCAATGATTTGTCTGGCAAGATGAAAAAGCCTTGCTCAGACTAATGTTGCTTCTTGACACCTTCATGAAGGACAGCAAGACACTGAAAACTACTACAGGGGCTTACAACAAGATAGCACATATGGGCTGGAGGCAGCACCTTGAACATTTACATCAATCCTCTGCAGCTAAATAGCAGTAACTTGTGCCGATCACAACACAGGTTGCCCGAGCTCTGCACATGTTTGAAAAAATGCATCCAGTTCAGTCTCAAAACACAGGATTACACTAAACTACAGGGCAAGATTAGAAGGATTAGTGTAGTTCACTATACATCCTTCAGGTTACTGGCAAACAAGGGAACTAACAAAGCGAAGCATACAGAGTAGTTGCCACTGCAGTATGGGATAGCAGCAAGAACACCACTGTTTCCTGAAGCTCTGCCAAGGCTGATGAGACAGTCATTGGCATTGTTTGGGGACTTACTGAACTCAGGTCTTCATTTTGTTAAGACTTACTTTGAGCCAGCTGTTGATCTCACTGCAGTAGAACAGGAAAAGTGATGCTGTAGTTTGGATAAAAGCCCCACTAGCAAAAAAAAAAAAAAAAAAAAAAAGAAGAAAGCAACTTTATATCTCCACCAGAAGCCTGTCCCACCTCTCTTTTAAAAAGATTGGAATATGGAATAGGAAATCCAAGACAAAACCATAATAACACTTAGTAGTATTCTCAAGTGTAAGTTCAAGAAGATGCAACTGTTGCCATATACTTCCAGGCTACAGAAAACCTCTACCAGCCACAAGTACTTAACTGCTATTAAAAATACTGACTACAGAGTACATGAACTGGAAACAACTTCAGTTTTAAACGTCTCACAGATTCACAGAATCGCCCAGATTGGTTTCATGATAATGCGAGATTTTTCTGTTATCTCACTCTGGTTTAGTATTTTATTTTAAAACTATTTGCCACAGAAATGGACTCATTCACTACTTCATGAACAGCAAACACTAGCTATCTCCACCATCCCTCAGCTACCCACTGAGGTAGACTGAAGGATCTCTCGTGCATACTTCTCTGCAATACTCAATATTCAACAAAGATATAGGCTTAAATCAGTACTAAGTAGAGGTTATGGTACACCTTACAAGTTTCAGACATGCCTGCAAAGAGGAAAAACAACTTTGGAAGTATGGGAACAGTCTTATTAGAAAGATGGTATCTTCCTCCCTCCTGTCTCCCACCCCCCACAAAAAAAAAGGGGGGGGGGGGGGCAAAAAGAAAAAATAAAAAAAAAAAAAATGTAGCAGAGTAACTGATGATAAATTTGCTCTAACAAACACTGGAAGCACAGGAACCCACCCCTCCCATATATAGCTTCTTGACAGAGCAATGAGGAAAGGTGGTGAGACTCTAGGAAAAGTCATTCCTCAGGGACATAACCAAACATGCTTAAAAGATGAAGAAGAGAGAAAAGCCAGTTGCAAGTCGATTAGAAAGCATCTGCTTTAACTAAATAGCTAACTGTTCTCAGTCTCACTAAATACGCTGTTTCAGAACACTCCTCTCTCCCCAGGAAAACGTTGCAGGAAGAGAGGGAGCCGACGACTTGATTCTTTTGCAGAACAACACCCACTATTCAGAGCACCCTGCAGTTCCTCCCTTTGACAAGAGCTGTCAGATCTGGCAAAGCCAGAATGAAAGATGGATCCAGTTCCTGTGAGAAAAGAATCTTTCATGAGTGTGAGGGACCGCACTATGAACTGTTCTTGAAGATTGCTTGCAAGGACAGTCACAAGATCACAGGGTCCCAGAAACTCCCACTTGTGAAAACATTCCACCTGGGCATGCCCTGGCCCCAAGCATGCAGCAGTTGCTGGGAGGCAGAGAGCTGAAAATGTGCCACTGTCACAGAAGCCACGGCCCTCAAGGCGGTATTTAAGAAGGACCTGTTCTGGGAGAGATATGACCGCCTGACCACACTGCACCGCACCTCCGCTGGAGCGTGTGTGTGACTGCCCGCCACCAAGCAACTGAGACCCCCCCTGGCCCAACTCACCGCTGCCTCACCACAGGATCCATGGTGGTGACTATTCTTGCAGCCCTATCCCAACTGCTGGCTTGATTTCCATCTTTCATTCCACCCTATCCTATCACTATTCTCTTTATTACTTTTTCTTTTTGTAATAAAAGGTGTTCTGGGTGCACAGCATTTAACCTTGTTTGTGTCTTAATCTCACTCTTGGGATCGTATCAAATCCTTTCCAAACATCAGATCAGGACAATTAGAAACTGAAAAGTAAGTCTCTTCTCAACTTAGGGATGCCCCCAGGCTAAAGGGAAAACAGACATGGAAATAAATTACAGGCACCTGCCAGCATTATGATACCTGCCCAATATTACTGAAATAATACTCAAATAATTGTTATTCAGAGTTTTCATGCTCCTACCGGTTTCCTCTACTCCTAGCATACAAAAATCAGAGATCCTTTGACCTCAATGCTAACAAACAAGATTTGCTCAGCCCACATATTCTGCATGAAACAGTACTACAAATCTAACATTTTAATACAATAGGTATGTATATTTAATATTAATTATATTTACATACTTTAATTATCCTACTACATTAACAATACTACAGATACAATATTTGGTAAAAATTAGCATGGTAAAGTCTTCAAATTTTGGTATGGTTCTCTAGCAAGCGTAAAACAGAACAGAAAACAAAGTTTCTGTGTGAAGAATAAAGTGTATTTTAAAAGAAGCAGCCAAGACCAGCTGCAAAACACAGATCACATACGCTGACATTTACACAAAACCTTGCAGTAATAAAAGTTACTGTCATCACTACATTTACAAGAAACTGCCCAATAGTTCAGTTACTGATTGCATTATAGTGATTATTTAAAAAAACTCAAACAAAAAACCCAACACAACAATGCAACATCCTTGTCCTTCAGAAAGCAGAAATAATTTGTCTGGAAGAAGTGACCTTGTTTAAACTGTATGTGCTAGAAAATATACAACTCTACAATAGGAAGAGGTTAGAAAAGTTGAATACTGTGGAAAAAATTTATTAAGTCTATACAAGTCTTCTGAAACAAACCATTGGTTTTGATACAGTAAACTCAAAGTGAATACTCATTGCAATAGTATTTTTCCATACAGAGATCAAGAAGCCCTACAGCTTCCCATTTAGTGTCTGTGACAGGAAGTTTTCTTTTCAAACAAGTAGCCACACAAAGCAGACATGTGATAGAGATCTTCACAGCCACAGTGAGCTACAGTCTGAGATAAAGTCATATTACAAACAATTAGGAAAGTTAGGCATCCATTCTGTAGTGTAGCAAACTGATTCACAATGAAAGAACAAAGATGTCATTTAGACCCCTTGTCAAAAATGAAGACTTTCTACAGCAAGTCTAGAGCAGATCGCATCATAAAAACCTAGAGTGCAAGAGTACCACAAATTTAGTATATAAATATCACAGGATTAAAACTCCAGTTAAGCCATCAACTGAAGTGATGATTAAAAAGAAAAAAGGGTGTCTCCCAGCTTTGCAAAGGAAGCTTTCAAAAGCATCTCTTCAAGAAGGTGCGGATACCAACTATGGCCTGTGCCAATTTGTACTTTAGACAGCTCTGCTGAAAGACAAAAATTTAGCAGATTTGTCTAAGAACTATATAATCTTGCTGGTTTTAATACCATAAAAAAGCATATACTAGAAGAAATGAAATGCAACATTTATAGCTCACACTGTTTTCAAGATCTGTGCACACTATATAGTTCTATAATTTCAAGGGTGTTTAAAAATAAGACAGAGAGCAGACAATGCAGTAATGTGTTTCTGTTAGATGGATTTGTTTAGAATAGTTACATGATGAATTTATACAGTTGTAAAATGTTTAGTGCATTTGTTCTTGCACATTATTTATGCTACTTATAAAAACCCGAAGATTGCAAATTGGGCATGCTTACCATAACATTTTCAAACTAGGAAAGCTGCAGAACATTTTTCCTACAAGTGTTCACTGCCATGATACAAAACAAATATGTGCAAACTGCAAGGTCCCTAAAAATAGCATTTAATGAATTTATATACAGAAAGGTGTCACTATCTGTTTAAATATGTAAAGAATAAGCTTCCCAAAGTTTATAACATAGAACAATAGCCACCACATGCTCCTCCTCCTCCATATCCTTCTTCCTTGTTTGATAACTTTACACCTCTGTTTTGGCTCTCACTCTCCCACAGTCCAGGAGTCTGAATGATTTTTTCCACAAGTTCTTCAAAGGCACACTGTACACCATCACATGTTTTTGCACTTGCCTCTGGAGAAGGGACACAAGAACACAAGTGTTAGCAGAGCTTCCAGTAACTTAGTATTTCTCTTTCAGTTCAGTCTCAACCTACAACCTAGACTTAAAATTTCTACAATATATTCTACAAGAACATAGCAGTGCCAAAATTAGCAGGTATGCAGATTTCTGCCACCACATAAAGCAGCACCTGAAAAGACTCTTAACAGAAGAGCTCTGAAGTTGAATGTCACTAGAATATATGAAGACAGCTAGAGCTTAGCTTTATTTTTCTGTGGAAAGCACTTCAGTAAGAGGAAAGGAGGGTTTTACTAACTTGCCTGATGAACCTGGTTGCTGTTCTGTATTTCTGTTCTGTACATGAGTCAGAACTGCAGTACCACCATACCCTAAGAAGCAAGGACCCATACTGTAGGATCGTGGTCAGCCTCCATGATATAACACATCTGATAAAAAGCAATAAGGGATACAGCTTCTTCTGCAGTCAGCAGAATTCTAGGTAATTTCACTCAGGAGCCTTACTTTGGCTAAGCCCAAGAAATCTGTTCACCAGGCATATTATGAGGATACCATCTGAAACTGTTCAGTCCCACTAGGGCTTGCCCTGTTCTTCTACACAGCCATGAAGATACTTAAATATACACATATATGCATGCTACATATCCTATTTATTTATTGTTTAATTTTCATGTTCCTTTTCATCTTCCATGCATTTAACAGCTTGTGCCTTAACTCTGAACTTCTATTTCCATATCTGACACCAGCCAAAAAGAAACACAGCAAGATACTAGACAACGATGTCATTAGTCAGAGATGGGAAAACAAGTCTAAGTACAGTAAATGTCAATGAACTTCTTTGCTACTGCAGTCATCCTATAAAGTAATCCCTGCTGATCCTTACATGAAACATGTAATAAATTTACACATAAAGAATCACTTCACCACCCACTTTAATTTATCATTAAAAGGCTTTGTCTACAAGACCCATCTCATTTTGCAGCAAGATGAAACCAAGATATTTTCTCCAGTCATGATTCTGCCACTAATCAATCCCACCCATCATTTAAAAGTTCATTATATTCCTATCTATTTTTACATCCCAGTTCTAATACCAATTTCTGTCAAGTACCAGCCTTTTTGCTATACTGAAAGCTGGCCACTAGTACCACTTTCCCAACTTTTGTTTTGCTTCTGTTAGTAATTTAGCAAGTAGGCTGGGAAAAGAAATCAGACAAAACCTCAAACAGGTTTTGTGAGACTACAGTAGAGCTTGTATTCCACTCTTAATCCTTATGCACTTCAGTATACTCATCCACAATTAGATTAGATATCTGGACATATTTAGGAACAATTCTGAAGAAGATGGGAATACCTACTATCTTTATACCTATTGCAGCTAAGAAATATCACTAATTGGATTGTACATACAAAGACTATCAGTCCTATAGAAATGTCACTTTTCATTATGTAACAAAAATCAAGTAAGAGTTCTGCAAATATCTATAACATACCTATGAACAACATGGAATGTTTTCTTGCAAATTTGAGACCTTCATTTCTGTCAACTTCACGGTTTTCCTATAATAAGACACAGCATTAATATGCATTATTAATACACAACAGATTACTTACTTCAGTTGAATTAAATTTACCTTATCAATCTTGTTTCCAACTAGCATTTTCACTATGTCGTTCCTTGTGCAGTATGTTTCCAGTTCATTTAACCAGTTATCCAGTTTGACAAAAGTATCTCTTCTTGTGACATCATAAACTGAAAGATATTAGCAATAGTATTGCCACAGTTTTTCCAAGAAATACAGCTTACATCACAAAAGGAGCAAAAATAATGGCTTCTGATTTAGAAAACTGAAAGAGTTCCAAGGATTCAAGTTTACGCACTACAGCAAGATGACAATTAGAAAAAAAGTTGAATATCCACCAGCTCAAATCACTGGCAACACTAATGCAGAGCAACTCTTAAGATTCAGTCATCTACTGTTCTCAGACTAATTTATTTTGAGACATCCTAGCTTACAGGCTAGAGACTACCATTCTCCAAAGAATTCTACACTTGCAGACCCTTGATGCAGGATACTTATTAACATCACTACACAAAAGATATGCAGAAGGTGGCATGACCTTCTGCACTGAGTTAATTAGTGATAATTAAGACTTGTATAACACTGCTGCTATGCTACCGATTTAGTTAAAAAAAGTAAACTGATCACCAAATCCTCACAAATACCAGCGAACTACTGAGTTTTCAGCATTTTAGTATTTCTAAATATTTAGCATTTGTGTGGGATATAAGTAATAACCCATGCTATGAGCAGAAAGGGCAGACAAAAAGTAGACCTTGTTAAGCCTAAAATCCACTACCCAGCAACTAAAAGCTACCATTTCAAGCTATGAAAGTATTTTTTCCCTTCATTCTCATATCCCACGTGCAGACAGGCATAAACAGTTGGTTTCGATCAAATCTATAGCTTGGCTTGCATGAAGAACCTTATTTTTAGGAAGTCATTTAACAAATGTTAAATGTCAAGGGAAGATTAAATAAATTGAGAGAGCAAATCTCAACAGCAGAACCTTCTAGTTCCCAAACAGTGCTTGCTTACTTTTACAGCTTCCAACAGTAAGTGGCAGGTTCAGTGCCAGCAACTAAGTGACTTGACAAGACATGTCCTGACAGCATCTTCCTATACCAGGAAGATAATGCAACTCAGACTTGGGAAACAGTACATACCAAACAAAATCTACCAGGAAGTCTCATGACAGAGGTTATTCCACATTAAACAATTTAACTTGACACAATGAACTTATAAAGAACCTCTCAAGTTAGATGCATCTTCGAAAAAAATGAAACTTACTTTCCTGCCCTTACTTTAGTTAGCTACTCACTTCTAGCAGTGGAGAAGCAGAACTTCAGAGCTCAGAGCCTCCAGGCTTCCATATACAAAAGAAAAGCAAAAGAGACTTCACTGTGAAGTAGGAATTACAGGTTTTGGCCTGGGTTTCTCCCACACAGATTGATGTTTTTTATGTAACCAGCTAGTCTTTTCTAAGTGATTCTGACTGTGTAACAGCCCATCAGTATGGAGACACAAACAACAAAAAATCCCAGCTGGACTCCACAGTGTCAATACTAATTTCATTAAGAAAAACAAATATGGAGAAGAAAAAAAAAAAGAGAAAGCTGTACACATACTGATACTGAAAGAGGACACTGAGCAGAAGAGAAAAATCTTTCTTTTTTTGACTCTGGGCTTAGTAAGCATAGGCAAAAAACAAAAGTAATAAATAAAAGGCAAATTCCTGGCAGCACAGGGACAGCTCCAAGCTATCCCTTCAAATAGCAATAACTTTCCATCTCAGGTAAAAACCAGTGGTTCTCAGGCCAGTGAGACTGATTACATGAGAAAGAGCTCAGACACTAAATTCAAGATCCTTTAATGTATGAGCTGTTCAACACAGATGCAATGATTTTTAATATCAATCAGATACTACAGAAAGGTTATATGAGTCTGTATAACTCCAATGCACGAGAAAACCACAAACTTACACAAAATAGCACGCAAAGCTGTACTTACCTAGGATAACACCTTGTGCACCTCTATAGTAACTGGGTGTTAATGTTCTGAACCGCAGCAGTATCCTAAAAAGCCATGCAGAAAGCTCCATTATTCAGAATTTGAGCAGAATCTATTTTAGCTCTCAGATACTCTGCTTCTAATGAACATATAATAAGATTCAAAGTATATTCAACTATCAGGTTAACTGAGTTCATACTCTCCTTTGCTGTTTTACTGCACATTAATTTTGATATTTTATACAGTCTGTCCTGGGAAACACCTTTAAACTGTTAGGTGTAGTAAATAACTAGACTATATAGCAGTAAGGTCGCAATTTCTGTGGAAGTAGTTGTTCTGCAGCTAGTACAGCAGCAACCAGCAAGAAACCAGTATAGCTGCAGTACTATCCAAGACTTTGTGACAAACATTAAAACCCACAGCAACAAAACTAGTTCCCTCACTTCAATCACCTTGGTCCAATTAAATCTGATTAAGTGCCAGGGTAAATGCATTTAACATGCTATGACAGAGCAAAAGTAGAAATAAAACCAGAAAAACCTCTGACTTAAGTTGAATTTACATCCTCAAATTTAAGGTGTCAACAGCTCTGCAAAAAAACAAATATTAGAATGCTCTTTTCTTATCAGATTAAGTTATAGCATATGTTCATTGCAGACTTTATGCACAAAAGGTTTAAAGTACTTCATCCAAGTTATCCCACATCAGAAATGACACATGAAGCACTGTGGATCCAAAACGGTTCCCTGTCAAAGAACATGAATAACTGAACTGGACTTCCAACATTCTACAAGTCACTTAGTCAATCCCACACATCTCAAACTGTTTTTGTGTCATGATACACCTTTACAAGCTTTTCTTTTCTAGTTTACCTCAGAACTATTTCTTCACATTCACCAATATGAAAGAAGATAAACCCCAAGTTAACAGTATGTACTATTTTCCATCCCATGATGACACATCATTCTGCTATCAGTCTGTTTTTCCTCCTATACATCTGTTTGTTTGTCAAGTTGTTGCAGTTATTTTCCTTGTCAAACCCACTTATTTTAGTGATTACTACTGTCATAATAAGACATAAGTCCTGTTTATTAGTTAAGATATGAAACACCCTCAAAGCAATATAAGTATTGCAATATGTATTTCATGTTCCACTACTACTTCCCAAGGAAGCAAAGGTCAGTTATTCTTGCTGGCTACAAGAATTCACAATTGGGTCTGAATATTCAAAAGCTGCTTCAAGTCACACAAGTGTGGAGGCTGGTTTGCAGAATGGAAAATGTTTATTAAAAAAAAAAAAAGCTTGGAAGTACTTTTTCTTTCTTCACTTGCCATGAATTCAGAAGTTCCACTTTTAACTAGAAGAGATGATGAATGCTCTAAGGCTAAGATTACAAATACTCCCTCTCCCTTTCACCTGCATCTTCTACAAATAACACTAACCTCAAGCCTATAAAAGCTTTTGTGCGAGGACAAAGTTTTTTGGCAACAAATTATTTTGAGGGGTAACATTTGAGTATAGATTTAGCATGCAACAATAATTCTTAACCTATCAATACACTACTAAATTTTGCCTAAAACGTTTAGGTTGAGAAGTGCACCATTTTAAAACCTCTCAAGTACAGACAAGAACAATGTATACAAGGAAGTCTCAGATTAGTGAGGGCTAACTCTTTAGAAGTTAAAACAATGAATTACTCATAAAAAATAATCTAGGAATGGCTCAATTCACAGTCTTAAAGTCTGATTGATTTAGTACTATTTATTCCTCCCTTCTTCTACTCCTATGCCAACCAGACCTGGAATCAGTGCTTTGGAAGCAGCTCATAGGCAACAGAATTGCCCCATTAGCCAGTTGCCCCACAATCCATTCCACCTTCTGAATGGTTCAGTATTAACCTCCCACTCCTCCAAAGCACCTCCATATTAAATAGAAGAGGATTCTATACAACTGTGCATTATACAAGCTATCAGTATTCCTAAAGCAAAGCAACACATTAAGAACTTAGCAGAGACTTACCCATATTGCCAGTTTAGCTTTGTTTCCATCAACTGAAATAGTTTTCACCTTGAAGTCCACACCTACAGGAGGAAAAATAGTTTAATTCTTCAAACATACCACAGCTATATTTGAAAGAGAAAGTAAAAAGAAAAAAAATCAAACTCAGAAACAAGTTGTGAGGAGCAGAAAGAGTAAGTTTCATTAGCTATTTATGAGCCTTATTCAAAACTCAGGGTTTTGTTGCTGAAAGTCTTTTGCAAAAGCCTAAGGGTCTTTTAAACCCTTGACTCAAAACATTTTATGGAAGTAAGGTAAATACTACATTTCCTGTATTAAAGCACATATTCCAGGACAAATATTAAAATTTATAATTCAAATGGATTAATGTTCTATTCATTCCTTGTACACGTGTTCTCCTTGATTATATATCCATATATATGATTCTATATCCATAGTCTTAAGGGACAACATACTTTGAAAACAAAGAAGGAAGCTGCATTCAGGTAACTATTTGCTCTGTTTCCCTGTCTCAAACAACCTGACCAAGTCTCATCAAGGTGATCATGTGGAGGTAAACTAATGCAGAGACTCATCTACTACATCATCATTGTCCTGTGAGAGATAACGTTAGATGACAGTAATTTCCAAAACAAACATGTCAAATAAGCTTTGGATGACTCGAACATGCAGTGTATCTCTTACAGGGATTCCAGCAAAATCAGGGACTCGCCAATACCATGCTCAGTGACAAAGAAAAAAGCAGGTAACCTGGTAACAGTTCTGCTGTTGACAACAGTTATCTACCTCAAAAATTCACTCTGATAATTCCCCTCCCTCTCCAAGCCCTTTAAAAAAAACCAAAAAAACCAAACAACAACAACAACAACAACAACAAAAACCAAAAAGGATCCAGGAACTAGTAGTCTACCACTTGCCCAAGGACAAGTTGCACAGAACTCAAGCCAAGGAGGACAAGATGTTAATGACTGTGCATATTAAAGGATATAGCAACACACATCAGTGAGAGGCTGGGTACAGTTATGATTCATTTTGCTGCAATTTAATCCTTAGGTTACCAACACCACGTAACTGGAAGTATGTTTAAATTATTTTGGAGTGACTCTTACTCCTCACCAGGCAGCAGCCCTGAAATGAAGTAGCAATGTGGAAAGCTGACACCTTTACATGAAAAACTTTCAAGTGTAACAGCAAATATTTTGTACTTTGGCTGAAAACAATAGTCATCATATCTGCTATAAGAATTTCTGTTTTAACCATTCTAACACAAGATGTTTAAGTAGGGCCTCATGGTAAGTGTGCTGCACTTATATTCCCAAGGCCATGCAGATTACAAACAAGTGCAAACAGCTGCCAAAACACCTTCAACTTACAAAGTCACAGAGAGTACATAGGATGCTTAAGAAACTGCACTGCAAGCAGATTTATGACTTCACTGCAACTGAGGTTTAGAAGAGCTTTATTTAAAAAAAAAAAAATAAATTACATATTACTAGAATATCAGATAGTTAATGTTAACAAATCAAAACCATGTCATCGTAGTTTCAAGAAAGAAAAGGTTTTTTCCTTAGGACAAACATATTAGGTGTGTTTTGGAGCCACAGTATTCTCCCATTCAGTAAACAGATCCAAGATCTTGTGCCTGCACAGTTCTGCAATTTTCATTTAATAGAGAGTGAATATACACCTTTATGGTAGCCTTGCTGCTGGCTTAAAATTAAAATATAGTGCTTTAAATTCTGCATGAGCAATGCAAGTAAATTAAGAAACTAAAACAGTGAATAAGCCCCATGTGCTATTGATTATAACACATGGGGTTTATTCACTATTGTACTGATTGACTGATTATTGAAAAGAAGTACAAAAATTAACTAAAAACACATCAAAATATATCCTTTAAAGTGATCAAGACATGGTAAATATAATTGTAGTAAACCAAGGAACTCAACACATACAAATGTCATTTAACAAAAAGAAATCTTTTAAATGACTAGGTTTTTGATCATCAACCTGCCACAAGATGACAAGTAGAAAAAAATGCAGGGCTCAAGAAAATCTTGTTAAATTGAAAAAACAGGGTACTTATGTTCCCTAAATACCTCAGTGAAATACAGACACATCTGTGCAACAGGTGTCAGTTCTGAGCTTGCAAGAGTGATGCTTCTACCCTTGACAACAGGAAGCTGACAGTGCTTTCCACCAGGCCTTGGAGGGCAGCCAGAAACAAGACAGCAGTACTAGACTGTACTCCCCTGTGCTGACACCTACTGCCTGAGCCAAATGGACTCAGCACTACACACTAACGTCCTACAGACTTACAGTCTGCAAGGAAGAGCTCTGTCACCTTCATGCTGCTCTCACATTTAGGCCAGTATGCCATGCTGTATTTACAGGAAGTGCAAAGTCAGCTCAAGTGTATTATTTGTGTTGTAGGTAATTGACAAGTTGGACAGCTTAGAGTTGGAGGACTCCAAGTGCAAGAAAGACTAAAGAGTTAAGAAACATCAGATCTGTGCAATACATCACTTATGAAACAGGCATTGCACTGAAGAGAGATCTAGAATCTCTCATACAAGGAGCAAGCAGGTAAGGACAAGCATGAGCAGTAAGGACAACAGAAAACACTGGGGCATATAGAGTCTGATAAGATCCAAGAGATGAAGCCCAGTGAACAAGTTAGCCTCAAGAGAATGCAAGGACAGGCAATCTGCTAGGTTGAATAAAACACAGCTAATCTAACTGAAGCTACTGAAGTAAAAATATTTGCCCAAAGCAGCTTGTGCTTCTGAGAATACCACAGGATTTTACAAAATTCTGAAGAAAGAAACTCACACAAAACAATAGTTGAGAGTTTCATGTGAATTGCACCCAGTATGTTTGTGCAAGATAGGAAGATAAGGTACTTCTCAACAGGTCATTGCAAGGGACCAGTTGTGCTGCAGCGAAGGCTTTCCCCAGTGTTGTGGGTTTGTGTGCAGTTGTTTGTTCTGTTGTTTCATTTGTTTAAACATATAGCATGTTATCTCTTCATTTTCTAATCCAAATAAAATAAAAAACAGTAACTTTAACCAGTTCAGCAGTCAGTATGTAGATGATACTGAAAGATGACATTATTTGTAGTTAATCCATTCATTTTCAAAAAGCACCACACTGCTGTCTGAACAGGAAAGCCTTAAAATTATTTAAAAACCTCTTCCATCCCCAAACTCAAAACAAAATAGTGTTTAATCAGCACAAAAAGAAATCCAGGTCAAGACTTACAAAGTGCTTTGGCATTTCACCATCTTGCAAGTACCTGAACTTGGTATGTAGGATCTGTCTTCACACAGCAGGAAACAGATCTCTAAGAACTTACTCCAAGTACTCTATCTATACAAACAACAAATTCTGCCCTGAATTTAAAGCTGACACATTGCTTCTTAGCAACAGATTCACCAGAAAAATGGCAACGACACAGCCTACTAGTTTTAAAAAAGCAAACAAGAAAACAAGTGAGAACAATCCAGATTCCATTCCCCTTCCAGTTAAGTGGAAAAGAAAAAATAAAATAAAAGAATCTGCTATCCCACGAGTGCTTCATGCACCATGCCACAGGATTTTCACAGTTTGGGTCACAGTAGCTCCACTGCACAATACCGCTACAAAGATAAGGCAGAGGGGCCTAACAGCTAGGATGATCTAGGCCAGTATTTGCTCAGTCTCTAGAAATTTCCTTTTCCTGCCAAATGATCATGTTCATTCCAGATAACTCTATTTGTTTCAGAACTCAAACTCTATTTGAGGTAATGCTCACATTGAGTACTCTTCTTCCCTTTCCACATCAGAAACAGAGCAGGGTAGGACCTGCCAGTAGATCCTACTAATGCCAGGGTAGGGTCTGCCAGTAGTAAACCTTGAGTTGTTGCTGTTTACAGCCAACGATTAGCTAGGTAGCTATTTTGACAAATCCTAAAGAGGACTAATTACTTCAGGAAATAATTCCTTAGTTTCTCAAACAGTGCACTGATGTCAGTTTTTGACATTGGTAAAGAAACAGTAGAATGAAAAAAAACACAATTAAGAAAAAAAAAATCCCATAAAGACACCCATACTGAGATGAACTAGTCTATTGGTATCCAAAACATCATGAAAGCTAAACCGGCTATTCTGCACCAACTTCCTGGTCCACCTGGTTGACCTATCAAGAAACTACTGTGATCTGAAGTATAAGCAGTGCCTTTAGATTAGAATACAAGGTTGCCATCTTTACCACCTGGTTTGCTCCATTACTGTTTCCTTCCATCCTATCCTCCCTCATGAACCGAGATAGGGCTGCTTGCACAAGTTCATTTTTTAGGAGCAATGAAATGAACAAAAATAGGCCACGTTCCTCCCCTCGGCTGCTCAGTAGTTTACATGAAACAGCACTCCTGTATCTTATTAACATTAATGAAAACCAGACCAATTTATTGACTTCTTAAGCAATTAGACAGAGCTGGCTTTGTTTACCAACAGCTGAACTTGAAGAAATAATTTGATACAAGTCCTTAGCCAGAACTCTTCCTACAGAGAAAGTAAAAAATGCAACTGAAATGCATTGCATGGAAAAGTTATCTCTATTTTTCCACTACTTTGGTTATTAATTTGGCACAGAGCTACATCACATTCTTAGTTTTCTAAAGAAGCAAAATGAAACTTCTATCTAATACAGTATAGTCTGCATTGAGTCACTCTCCTCCAGCACAACTGACTTTACTGCTGGTAGGTATCATACCAACATAGCAATGACACATCACTGCTTTTTTTCTCCAGTAGCTCTAGATTCTTGGCTCTCTTCCATTTTTCTCAGGAGTTTAGCTGACAAGGAACTGATGACTAAGTAGGACAGAAAAAGTCACATTGTAATTTCCTCCCTACAGAGGAAAAGCAGACACCACACAGAGCCCAGTACCCCCTAGTACTGTCAGGAGCTGCAAGAGCTAACAATCCCTACTAAAGAGTCTTGTCTTCTTAAGATACCTACCAAGTATCTTATGACATGGAACACAAGTTCTGGACAGCAACATTACTATGCAAACAACTCGATAGCTATCTTGCACAGATAAATCAGTAGAAGACGTAACAGTAACTATAACATCTCCATTTTAGCCCCAAATCTTGGCAGACAGTGAACTGCAGGTTGTTCTGCTAGAGCTTTCACTGCCTATACCTATGATTTCCAGCTTCATGGTGAAGGCTGACATTTATATCCATTTTCCTAGCCAAGGATATATTTTTGCATAAATGGGACAACCACATGCCAGTACAGTCACAGCCCTACGCCACTGAGTGCTGCATGCTAACACACAGAGAAGCAGACATGTCTGAACTTCACTACCGGTTGTGCAAGTCTGAACAAACTACAATTTGGTACTGAAGCTGGTACCTATTTTTCGAAGGCAGCATCAGCACACACTTACCAATTGTTGCTGCAAGTTCCGGGTCGAATGTATCGTCTGTGAACCGCAGCAGAAGGCTGACAGGGAGGGAAGAAAAATAAGAGTTACTATTATTGCAGCAGAGCTGTAGCTTGCCCGAAGTCTAGAAATTACGAGTCTAGAAGTAACACACCTTATTTTTCCATAAGCTCTCTGCTACAAAAAAAAAAGCCAACCAAACAAAAAAGGGAACATGAAAACAATACAGTAGACAGAACTGCTGGAAGAACACAGGCCTCTTCGCTGCATCTATTACTGAGTAAGCCTCTTTGAAAACAAAGTATTACACAAGCCCTCAAATCAGTTGCCTGAACAGTCACATGGTCTGCTTCTCAAAGTGTTTTATTTCTATCTTACTCTATTCCTGTTCTCCCAGAACTCAGTACAAAAGTAAGAATTTTTTGGTTTCATATTGCCTCACACAGTATTTCTGTAAGCTTGAGAAGAAAATGTCAAGTCAGCTTTTTCACTCCAGAAATAACTCCTTGAACTGGGCACAGAGTGGAACAGTAAGGACTATGCCCACCAGAAATACCTAGAAGTTTAAGATCAGAAATAGCTCACCATTGTTTTATGATTTTGCATCTTTTTGTATATGAGGACTTTAATATACACATTTCCCCCACCTTCATGGATATATTTGCTACCAATACAAGATCAGCTACAGCTAAGATCTACCAGCACATCACACTGTAGTAGTGGGGTCCCTTGAAGAAGTGCCCATAATGCCACTGTACTTGTGCCAAATGTAAATATTTTTGCAATAGATAAAGATTCTTGGCATAGAGTTTTTTAAATCACCATGCATCTGTAGCGAGTGTATAATACCATGCAGCAGACAGCTGTTTGCCATGACTGACAGCTTCTATTCTTTCCAGGCTAGAGAAACAAAACAAAGTCCCATTTACTTTTTTTCCTTACTCCAGAAGCCCAAAATCAAATGGTAGTTTCATTTACCAAAGAATAATTAAAATTTAAAAATTGACAGTACGTAGGTTTTTACTGGTACCTTCAGATAGTTGTATCAGGATGCTATTTAAGAGTAGCTATTTTTAGTTACAACTAAAACTAGTTTCACTCAAAACAGACAAAATATGGAACCCTCACACTGCCACGAGAATAAAAACATCAGTTTACAAGTCTTCAGTGTTAAGCCCAGTCAACCTCTACTTTCCCCACCTTTCTTTCATATGCAGGTATCATCTTCTAAAGTACAGCACACTCACAGGGAGCAGGTTTAAGTCAGCATTTGGTTCAGAAGTCAGGACTCCAGCCACCTACTCTGCCATGCTAATATAAGTTTAACATCTCGACTTTCATAGTCAGGGAATAGGTAAGTGACACACATTCAGGAACAGTTCAATACTAAGTTCCTGTATGTGTTATTATTTCATACTAATTTTATTTCTTCTACATAAAGTGTCTTTTAACAATTTTTCTTGTGTGAAGAAACAAGCATATAAGTTGCTATACAAAGACATCGTGCATACCCACGTGGTCACATATAAAAGAGATGACCTCAACTAAAAGAAATTTGCTCAGATCATGTCTGTCACCAGATGCCTACTGTACTAGATTATCAATTCAGCAGCTAACTCAAAGTAATGACTGACAGATTTTTAACAAATAAAGATTTTTCTTATTAGCAACTTATGTGTTATTTAGGGTCACAGAAGACTCAGATTACAGCCATAAAAATATCAATCTAGTACGACTAGTGTGGTGCATTCCCAGAAACCCTCCTGCATTTATATCCCACTACCTTTATTAAGATCCAGGGGAATGACAAAAAAAAAAGTAAAGAAAAAAATTACTAAAAGACAAAAAAGTAGCTTAGACAAAAGCCATGAAAAGGGCAGGGGATGGGGGAGGAGGTGGGAGGAAATCAACCTCGAAGTACTTGAGAAAGAGTATCATTAGTCAGCAGAAGAATCAGTGACAGAACTACTTCACTGCTGGGTCACTTATGACTCTATATGCACATGTTATGGACCAGATTAACCCCACGGCGCTATGGGGATGTACAAGTGCACCCCTCTTGACAGGACACAAGGCTGCACAGGACACAGGAAGGCCCAGAGCCCCCTGGCCAGGCCGGCAGAGCTCTGCTTCTCCCCGTCTCAGTTTCCAACGGGGTCAGGCAGACACCAGCTCTCCTCTCCCC
>NW_010293786.1:0-7078 GCF_000700745.2 Antrostomus carolinensis
CAGTTCTCCAGCCTGTCCAGGTCTCGCTGGAACCACACAGAATCACAAAATCATTAAGGTTGGAAAAGACTTCCAAGATCATCCAGTCCAACCATCAACTCATCACAAAGGACTGGGACACAACTGCATCATCAACTGTAAACTCTTTTCGAGAACTGGAAACAGGACTTTATAGGCTTCCTTTATGCACCATATCTGTGAAACCTCCATCCCCTTCCAAAAGTCTGTTTACAAAGGCAGCTTCCTATAACCATTACCTACTCTGTTAGTTCAAATGACAGTGAGATGACAGAGAAGACCTTCTACTAAAAAGCAATAAAGTCTCTGTTTTATGCTATCACTAAATACCCTGAATTTCAGTTTGAAATCAGTTTCCAACAGATGAAAACCCAACTAAAATAATGTACCAGGCAACTCTGACTGAGTAGACAAGCTGTTTCTCCTACTAAAACTGTCAACTCACAAGGAAAAATCTTGCATGACACGGATCCTTGCAGTGTTGGCATTCATCCTGTGGTGATGATCAACATAGTACAGGCAAAGTTCACCTATTAATAATTTATCATAAAAGTAAAAACAGAAGCTGAGTCTGGATACAGATGAATGGATACTCACAGAGATTAGAGCTTAAGGTATTCACATATTTTGGGGTATCCAATACTAGACTTAATACTTGATTTTTCAGATAATACAGTTTTATGTGGAAACTTCTACAATCAAATAGAGCCTTCAGTTATTCCAGTTGCAGTAATGAATGCTTAGGATTTTGAGGGAGAAGAAAAACTGAAACAAAAAACCAACTTCTTAAGTTGTCAAAATATAGCCTAGGAAATGAGGAGTAACAACTGGTGACCACCTCTGAACACTGTGGTTTAAAATTATTCAACTAAATACATGACCTTGCAGAAGACAAGAAAAGGCGGCAACTCTCCAAGGTATCATTCAAACATCTTTTACACAAAACATTCTTTTCACTTTCAGCAATGTTAAAGATTCATAAATTAGACATTCCTAGAATTACATGTGCTATGTCTGTAATTCAAGCTCTCTTAATTAATTTCTCTTGTGTATATACTGATGAAATTGCATTAACATTTTAGTTCAGCTCAAAATTCGCTTATGAGGATGACCCCTCAATCATTCCTGCTTACCATGCCTTAGTTATCATAATGGAACAGTTTCAGAACCCCTGAAACAAAAACTTGCCTCCAATAAAGCTACCTGACTGGATGCCAACAGCTAATGGATGTTCAAGTCCAAAGGACCAGACTAACACTAGTCTGAAATAAAACCCCTGAAGCACATCTAGTATGAATATTGGCTTTTCAGCACAACTTTACAGATCCTCTCCTCTTCAACTGCTGCACCATGTGCTATGATACACAGTCATTCTGATAATAATGACAAAACATTCTTCCACAGTATTCTGCCCTGATGCAATGTACCTCCTCTAACTTCTTCAGTAAGCAAAGAAAGAGTCTGATAGTCTTGATAAGTTTCCAAATAAAACTGCTATTGTTCATTGATGAAAACTGCAGTACTATAAAAAAGCAACATGTACTCAATTATAGTGTATCAAAAGCCCAAGAAGGCTGAAATAAGATGCAGATATAATTTATTGCCAGAACTGTACTTAAAAAAAAAAGATAATTTCTGAACCCTTGAATTCCCAATATTAAGAACATTCTATCATAGGTTTGTATGTAAGAATAAAACCATGTATTGTATGTAAGACAAAACCATGCAGTTTGTTAGCAGAAGCTCACCCAAGAAAAGTTTTATATCTTTATCCTAGTAATGAAGCTCAAACAATTATTAAAATCACTATGGGATCAGAAATTCTGAAACAAAACCAAATGGATGAACATGAACTATTAAATCAACATTCCATATGAGTCATATGCTTTTGAGCTTCAGAATGAAGATATTAGATATGAAATATATCACTGAAAAAATAAATATGAGTAACATTTAATTGGATGTTATTTATATGGACCTGTTAGAACTAGTCCAGAGAAGGGCCACCAGGCTGACCCAAGGACTGGAGCACCTCTCCTATAAGGACAGGCTGAGAGAGTTGGGGCTGTTCAGCCTGGAGAAGAGAAGGCTCCAGGAAGATCTTATAGCGGCCTTCCAGTACCTGAAGGGGCTGCAAGAAAGCTGGGGAGGGACTTTTTGCAAGGGCAGGGAGTGACAGAACAAGGGGAAATGGCTATAAACCAGAGGAGGGTAGGTTTAGATTAGATATTAAGAAGAAATTCTTTACTGTGAGGTCAGACACTGGAACAGGTTGCCCAAGGAAGTTGTGGATGCCCCCTCCCTGGAAGTGTTTAAGGCCAGGCTGGATGAGGCTTTGAGCAACCTGGTCTAGTGGAAGGTGTCCCTGCTGATGGCAGGGGGGTTGGAACTAGATGAGCTTTAAGGTCCCTTCCAACCCAAACCATTCTATGATTCTATATCCAGTAATTAAGATATGATCTCTCAGCAGGGCTATGAGTAAAAGTCCATACAATAATTCTTTGACATACTTTTGAAGATTGTTGCAAACTACTTGCAGCACAGTTCTCACACACAGGTTTCAGTCGTTAAAAATTAAAAAACCCAAGAAACAAAAACTAAATTTCCATCCTCAATTACCCATGTACAATTTAATGACTCTTCAAATTATACTGTACACACTGTAAACTGTATCACTGAACATTTTCAGTTTAAAGTAACATTTGGATAGAATGTTTAAGACTGGTTTTGTGTGTCCAAATTTGTGATCTGCTTAAGTCACAGCCCCAGGTACAATTGCTCAAGCACAACTGTAAGAGGTAGGAAACTGTATTTTAAAAGGCAGGAATTTCTGTCAACTGTAACATCAAAGCTAGAACACAGGGATCTACAGCTTGCATAATGCTGAATAAGCAGCATAGGAAAAAAAAACTGAAAATTACTGTATTTACAGACATCAACCAATTTACTTTTGCCAATACATGGCAAACTAGCACATGACAGAATATGCCAAATGAATTCTAAAATACATAAGTAACACACACTCAATAAAATTATCCTATCATTGTCAGTGGAAAACAAGTTTATTCATGAAAGAAGAACAGAATCCATTAAAAAACATGCAAAAAACCCCTCCAAAATAATTTTTTTTTCTGCAAAACAAAAAGCAAAATCTAGTAAATTTAATTCAAAATAGATGAAGTATTTCCTGTACTTCCACTGCTTTTAGCTCAATGTAAATGGACAGCTATCAGAAGGGGTTGAATTGCTTAAAGAATGAGTAAAGGGATACATTAATAGATATCGATTGACACCCAATATGCCCATAATAAATGTTATAAGAATTTCAGATAGCATGCATAGCAATCTGCAAAGCTTTAGGTATTTCAGGAGTTTCCTTAGCAACTTTCCCCTTCCAAAAATACTTTCATATCACTGCAATTGCAAATCACCAATTCACTAGAAGGAGGTGCATTTCCACATCTGTTGGGGAATACAGATTTCAAAAATAAGGAAAACATAGCTCAGTGTTAATTCCAAAAGCGTAACTAAAATTACAATCAACAGGTGTCTACATAATGCTGAAGTTGACAGCAATGTCTCTGTTGACTTCAATGATCATGAATGTCTTCCTATCAACAGGAAACACTCGACTGCTTCTCTACACATACCGGTTTACAGTGGTACATCAACATATAGAGAGGAAGAAAAAACGCTTTAATATGCTTTCAAGATGATTTCTTCTAGTTCACAGCAGAAAGCTCTTCCCCACGTTTTATTCTTCCAAAGCCAAACTATTCTAGAAAATCAGTAATTACATACACCATTCCAATATCTTAAATCCAAGGCCATATAGAAATACTAATTTTATTTCTTAACTTTTTATTTAACTAAAACTTACATACAGCTACCAAAAGTTTAAACACTGCAACCATTTAGTTGAACCTCAGAAACAAAATCTTTTAGTATTCAATGACTACACAAAAAAACCCCCTGAGAACTCATTCCCAGTGTTGACTGTTTGTTGCCTTTTTTTATTTTTTTTTATTATTTCCCACCCATCCACCACTCCTCTCAAGTCAAGATGTTAGTATTCTGTAGAAAACCAAAATTTATTACTAAAAGAAACAATTGAAAACAACCATTTCAACACAAGAGCTGAAAAAAGCACCCTTCAAGCCAGGCAGATGTCTGCTTACGTGTCTGCACACTAGCACAGATCACTCCATCTCATCTTGTACAGACTTCAGAACATCTGTTCTTTCAACGCTGCAAGCAAGACCATCAGAATATACTGAATTCTTAGTTGAAACATGAAAAATAGGCTTTGCATACATAGAATCCATCTGCATCGTTAATGAAAGAATATTAAAACAAGAGGAAAATCCCCAGTAATATGGAGGATATTCTGTTATTCAAGCAGCCATTGAAAGCTCTCACTATCAGAGATATCTGATATTTTTATCTCACAAACATAAAACACACAAATTAATCCAAATGTTAAATCAAGAGATTCAAAATTATACATGCTACTTTCAGATCTTACAGGAAGCAAGCATACTGACATGACATGAAGTATAGAAAAGACTCCCAAAATAATTTAATAAATAAACAAATAAACAGAGCTTCTCTGACACATCTTTGCTCCAGGAAGTAGAGAAATAATGTTTCAGTCAAAAATTAATAAGTAAAATATCCTTGGATTGATACAGACTGGAGGCTACATAGGAAAAAATAACAATTTTTCTAATGTATGTGGCCAAATTATAGAAGAAAATCAAAGAAAAGCATCACTCTGTACACAGCCAAACCAATGAAACTTGGGAATGTGATTTGGCTCCACATTAAGACATGTAAACTTACATGGCTATGCGAGTGTTACAGTCGGTAGAGACTTAGTCAATACAACTGTTGGACACAAAGAAGCTACTCAAGCTCACCCTAAAAGCTGAATTCAACTTTGGGGCACGTGAACAGTTCCCCAGTTCATGGACTGAACTGACTACATTTCCATTAAACAAATGGAGTTCACCTAGGTAATGTGAAACAATGAAATTAAGATACATTATTTGTGTGTGTGTGTATATATATACACACATATATACACACTTCATACACACTTCATATACTTTAGCACTGGCTTCCATACAGTTGTGTTCCTATCCCCTAGTTCTTTTAGTTCCTTCATGTCCCATCATCCTAGATGGTAGCTATAGGTACAGTTCTTCTAGATCTCCAAATGTTTCAACACCAGACAGTTTCTATAGAATCTACAGTGACTGGATTCAATCCTCCCTTTCTCTGGCAAATCTCCAGGTCAAGTTCTACCATTACTTAGTTCTTTATTAAAAAAAAAGAAGTGTAATTAACTGAGACTATAAACGATTTCACTAAAACTAAGCAACATATTCAAAATCTATAATGGGCAAACAGAGACTGAAAGCAATATCATAAGCCTCATTTCCTCATTAAATGAAGCTTAAAAAAAAAAAAATGTCCACCTCATCCACAATTAATATAACCATGAATCTGGTCTCACCTAACATTTGTAAATGGAATAATTCTGAATTCACTCAGTTTGAATCAGAAAATCCTGCTCAGACTGCATTACCAACGCATTCCCAGATGGGAATTCTGTCTTAATTTCACTGAAAAAAAGCATCTCTCACCTTGTTTTGTATTTTTTAACAAACAAACAAAAAAAAAAACCCAAACAAAAGCAAACTTTTGTTTTACTTGGAACAATCCACAACAGCTAGATTCATGAGGCTGCATCTCAGACAAAACAGTCCTCCTCTGGTGAATATCTACTTGATTTTTCCATCTGCTCCATTACATGAGCTCCTCTTGACCACCAGAGAACAATTCTTGCCAAAATGAAACACTGACACACCATGTACAGACCAAGATCCTGTTCCTATTCTTCACTATAAGCAACAAACATATTATTCATAACCTTAGAAAAGCAGAGATAACACTAGAATCTGTTGACATGCAAATATAGTGCTAAATTTCAAGATCCCCCATACAGGCATAAAGTTACACAACCTGACACCTACAGAAGTGAGAGAAACTTGACAGTTCATACATCTCTTCTTCAGGAAGGAAAAAAAAACCCTAAAACAAATTTTAAAAACCAGACACTTCAATATTCACTTACTGAATTGCAAACTGACACTGTCAGTTGAATAACAATGTGTTTCTACTACTAAGCATCTAAAGAAGAAAGTTTTCTAAGAGCAAAACTGACTTAGAAATAATTATTTATTTCATTGAAGTATCTGGTTTGTCAGTTGCAAGGACCATTTTATAGTCTAAAATACTTGAGAACTACTTTCTTAAATAAAAAAGTGTATCAAGTGACCCCCACTAACATCTCTGAAGTCAATAAATGACATTCACATTTAGATTTGGCCACTGTACTAAAAAATAACTCAGATTAAATATTAGTATTAATGTTCAATACATGAAATTATTTGCGAACTGCTACATCTCTTTTTTTTTTTCCTCAAAAAAGTTAGTTTATGAAACCAAAGAGCAAAACCCCCTGAAAAGTGTCGTACAATAAAAAAACAAGGAAATATAATGAGTTTTCTGGCCCACTGTAATAAATAATACAGTCAGCCTCTTTGAAACTCTTTTGGGAACCAGGCAGACTAATGATAAGACACTAGAATATTCCATAATTTACTTTAGAGTTCTTAAAAACTTAACATTTTTGTTTTCAGTTCTGAAATGTATTGAAATCTGAGGCTTAAACATAAGACTTA
The DNA here is from genome assembly GCF_000700745.2 of Antrostomus carolinensis. Lineage (NCBI taxonomy): Eukaryota > Metazoa > Chordata > Aves > Caprimulgiformes > Caprimulgidae > Antrostomus > Antrostomus carolinensis. The sequence goes on from NW_010293786.1 coordinate 6,768, forward strand.
GTACTCCATTACTGTTCTTAGAGAGATCTCATCTTGACAAAGCAAAACTTTTTATTCCCAAAGTGTTTTGTTTTACTTTAAAAAGATTCCCCTCTTTTGCAACTTTACAAATACATTTACTAAATCCAAGCTAAGAAAACTGATGTTTGAGTAGTTCTCTCATATTTCTCCAAAGTCCAGACATAAAAGCATACAGTAGTGATTTTTTTAGCACTTCCTCATATTAAGGCCAGAAATAAAAAAGGAAATCCATCACATACATAATAACACTAAGTAAGAAGGACTACTTGTTTCTACCTCAGTTAAATAAT
>NW_010293786.1:7109-24449 GCF_000700745.2 Antrostomus carolinensis
TTCAGATTTTGTTAACAGTAGTAGCAAAGACACCTAAGTAACAGGACTACACAAATGCACGTTATTTTTCTTTCACTATTTGCTCATTCCTTCATAGTCATAATGCACACTTTCTCACAGAGCTAAGATCTTTGGACCAGCCCTACTTTCTATTTCTTTATTTATACAGACCCCAGTATGATGGGTTCTAATTCAAACTTGCAACCATGAGAGAGAAAAAAATAAAAAGATTTGTTCTCACTTTTACTATTTAGAGTAAAACCAGCATTTTCCTATTAGGTGACACTGCTAGAGAAGCCTCACAGAAAGAGGTGCATGCTCTCTGGTAATAATCTTGGTGGAAGGGAAAGAATGGTATAATATTTCTGTTGTACAAATTCTTATTTCTCTCTCTTTTTGAACCGGCATCCACAATTAATAAACATTTTCTGATTTGCAGTACTGCATAAAAAAGACTATTTGCACAAACCAATAAACATTTAATTTCATCATACTTTAAGTCTACTGCAAAAGTGAAATCAACATTCAAAAAGATAGTAAGAAGCCCAAGACAAATTTCAAGGGCAAAATTTCTGATATCTTCTTGCACAATGAGAAATACTGTAACAGGTTTCAGTGTTTTGGTTTATAATTTTTTGTATCTTAGAAACATCAGATATGTGGGAAATCGATGAGATAAGTAACTTCTCCTCCTCCATAAAGTTAATCAAATCTTGGGTGTATATAATGGCATCACACTCTGAATTTATCAAAACCATCTCAATACCACCGTAATACATTTGGATTTCTGACATTTTTCAGCAAGTCTTACTGACAAATTTATAGGGTAAGGCAAGAACAACTTATATATAAATAACATTGGGCAGGCAATTCAGTTATTTCTATTACTAAAAGCATTAATTTACAAGTCAATGCCTAACAAGCATTTTGACAAACCCTATTAAAATCTTGCCTCTTGCAATAAGTTACTCACAATATTTGCATGAAAAAGTAATGTAAAGATTTTACAATACTAAAATATTCTGAGTGCAAGTGCTTTCCTTTCAATTTTGAAATAATTAAAATACCTCGGTATAACCTACTCTAAGACTTCAGTGTCACTTTTAAATCATACAAAAAACTTCTGTGTTACTTACAAACCATTCAAACTCCACACACCTTATCAGAGTTAAATTAGACTTCATGGGATAGACACCACACAGCTATATTGGATTTAATTTAAACACATTCAAATATGCTAATAAATTTAAGTAGTATTTTTGAATAACAGTCAAAATGAAAAGATGAATAATAAAGTTATTTGGGATAATACAGTTTATTATTTGTTTTCCTTTATTTTAATGACAAATAATTATTTTGCAATGGATGAAAATCAGTAGTGTCAGAAATAAACAAACAAAAACATTTAAAGAACATGATTTATGGAGAGCTCATATTGAGACAAATCTCTGTCTTGTTTTTAAAACTGTAATTGGTATGCATAATTTATTCAGCACAATAATATAATAACAGGTAGAAATCTTTAGTTCCTGACCAAAGAATAAATTGTGGGCTTGGTTTTTTTCCTATCATTGATAAAGTGATGTCTCTTTTTTGTGAAAGCAGTGAAATCTAGACTAAATACCCACAACAAAATCAACTGCCACTCAGGAACACCCCTTAATCTTTTATCTCTACTAATATCATACATTTATCCACTATCAATGAGCTTCTATCAATTTCTTAAAATCCACACAGGCACTTATACAAATTAATAAAAGTATTTCCATAATGTTTCAGCTTCTCCTTGAGATAAAGAATGTGTAATATATTTTCTAAGTTTAAAAACTGCTTAAGTGAAAAAGATCACTTCCCCTGTCCTCCAAAGCAACTAAGACTTTATCACAGTTAAAGAAATCTAACAGATGAAGCAACACATTAAAGTCCTATTTTTAAGTTTACTTTTTAATATGTTTTCCCATCACTTGCAATAGATTTTCCATACTCAAAAGAAAGAACATCCTTTGAGTGAAGCACCTCAGTTTCTTCTTCCCATGAGATGCAAGTCAGCCTTTGAACTGGATAAACTGTAATTTGCTTTCATTCCTCAAGAAAGTTTAACTTTGAGAAGTACAGCTTCACAAAATAATTACTCTGGAACATTCTTATGCTAGGTTTTCACTGCTGCTTATTCTTTTACTGTGTATATACTTCCTTTTGGGCACTAATATTTACAGTGAATATAGAAGGACAGTAATACATTATTAAGAATTTGTATAGTGATTTTATCAATACCTGTAGGAAATGCTGCCCAAGCAATAGCAGGGGATGTAGTTTGCTTTTCACCATTTCCACACTCATAACTCGCTGCTGCCTAGAAACATGAAAAAAGTTATATATTTTATAAAATGCTATCAATTCCTATAAAAATAGTTGAAAATAGTTAAATCTCAATTAAGTAATCCAAATAACATACCTCAAATCCTCCAAAGTCATCATCATCCATCTTTCGACTGGTACTAGAATACAGCAGAAATATTGATTTAAAAACACAATGAAAAACATTAAATTCTTATATCCCTTTTACTCATAAAATAGTAATAAAACTTCATAAAACCAAAGTTATAGTTTTAGTTTTAAAGAACAGACTCGGGTAGAACAAGTCACTGTGGTCAAACCCTAAAAGGCCAGCATTATGAAGTAATATAATGCTCTATGCTGCAGGAAAATTGATATATTTCATTAGCCAGTCTCATTAGAAAAATGTGCTGATTTTATGATCAACTAGGAGTCAAAAGACAAAATGACTCATGCATTTGTACATCAGTTACATGAGAGATGAGACCTTCACTTGAATACAACTGCTACCTAGTTCATCTATGTGCTCTTCATAACCTCATCACCTTCTCATTTAGAAATGAGTATTTAGTCTTCCACCCAAGTACTCATCTCCACAGGTTACTTGAAGTCTTCTAATTTACAAGTTCTCCAAAAGATCAAAGGACCTAAATAAGAACTTTTTCACATAGAAGATGCAAGGGCTAGAACTAAAAGATTACTCTTAAAAAGCACTTTTTTATTGAACAAGATAAACTTAAAAAAATTAGGTGTTTTATAATGGAATTTGAATATCTTCAAAGGAAAACATAAGCACTGTCCATCAATATAGTCAAACATCTGTTGAAAGCAAGAATGCAGAAAAAGTTTTCCAAAATAGGAAAACATAAAAATGGTACTCTAAAAGCTATATCTATTGCTTTCAAGTAGAGCAGTCAAATTCCCAGTACCTCAACAAATGGTACTGTAAAAAGCAAATAATCTAGTCTGGATATATATTAAAAAAAAAAAAAAAAAAGAGAGAGAGAGTGGGGGGGAAAAAAGTTCAGGAAGTAGGATTTCTGACTATCAGATTCCAAAATGAAGAATTTTCTTCATTAGTAATAAAGACAATCTAATTTAATGCAATCACAATCTACTATGCACTTTATAGTTTTGTGTTTATGATTTAAAATATTAAAATATTTTCCATTATTAAGTGGCTTTTCTAAATCAGCACTGTGATTAAATCCAAAAAGATTTCCTGCTTTTCCCATCTCATCTTAGCTGTCTGGCAACATCAGCACAAACTGCAACTTAGAATAAGACTGTGGTGAATTTCTGGAAATTTTTCTGCTACCACAGAGGTCCTTCCATAGGTTTCATGGAGGGGTTGATTTAGATTTTACAAACTGATCAGCATTTTTGTGTTGTAGCTCTAAATTCTGTGGCATTTTGATATAGTTATAGTGAAACTGCAGTTTCTTTTACAAAAATGCGGGATAAGTTACTCAGCTAATGAAAGTAACTCAAGATATATACATGGCTGTTCAAAGAAGGGTATTCTATGTATTTAAAAAAATATTTTGATACATAAATGAAGGATGATTGGAAAAAATTTTATGGTCTTTACAGAATGTCAAAATGTTTGTAAAGTTAATTGACTTCAGACTATAGGCTGAAGAAACCTTTAGCACTGTGAAAGCACAGTCCACAGAAACAGAAGAATTCAAAGAGTTTGGAAGAAATCTCCAAGTTAAGGTATTACAGTGTCAGAAAGGGACACTTTCAGTTTACAACCACCGCTGAAAATCACTACCAAGAAAGAGTTCAAACACAGATCTTCCAAAGGTTAACCAATTGATTTCCAAGTTCTTATTGATGGACTTAGTTTAAATCTCTGCTATCACAATGTAAGCAGACAGATTTGGTTAAGTATTGTCCGATATTCATATGTGGTATAAGAATTAAATATCTTTTTAGGGACTGCAAGGGGTTTTGTTGGTTTTGTGTTGGTTGTGTTTTCTGCTGTTTTATTTTTTAAGAGAGAAATGGGTATTTTTCCCATCACTGTTAACCTTAACCGGTCAAACATTCATGCATTCCATTAACATTTCCAAGATTTAATATATTAACTCAACAATAACATGTGCACACAAGTGATAGCAACAGAAGTTGTAGAACACCATTGCTGAAACAGACAGCAACACACAAACAACTGAGAATGTCAACGTATTCACAATACCTACTATCAAAGGCCACCCAAAACAGACTGCTGATTTCCATAAGTACTGCAAAATGTGGCATTCAAGTAGCAATCAGAGCAATTGGAGAAAGAGAGGCTTCAGAAAGGCAAATAGGTATTTTAGCTAATACACTATGTATCATATCAACAGGTCCTACACTCTCTACCCAAAGTTACTTCAAAGGACCACAGCAGATTTTCTCCCCAAGACCCAGAAACATTATTGCCCTTGTCTCAGAATGGGTTATGTCTCAATTGGAGGAAGTATTTCTATATTCAGCACTGTGTCTTAAATAAAAGACAAACTGGAACATGTTCAGAGTAGTGCAACAGGAATTAAAACAATTTTGGAAAGGCATGCTAAAATGGAGAGGCTTTTTTTAAATTAAAAAAGGCAAATGAAAATATCTATAAAATATGAAAAATTATGTTCTAATAAGTTATTAACTACTTTCATTTATCATCAAATGCAGCACTGACATAAGGCTGTAAAGGACAGAAGCCTCTGCAGGAAAAACGTGTGTTAAATACTAGTGAGGATTACCAGGAAAATAACAAACCCCTACAAGAAGGTTTATGAGAACCTATATATACATAAAGTAGGATCAAATTTTGATAAAGAAAAAGGATGTAGGGCAGAAGAAAAAAAGGGAGAAGAACCTGTTATTTAATGCATCATCTTTGTTGTTACATTTCATATAGAGTTTTCATAAGTTTGGTAATGATCACAAGACTATTTTAACCTAAGATTACCTTACTCCACAAATTTCAACCCAGATATTTCATGGCTGTAGCAGCATGATTAATCTATGAATTATTCCATGCATCATTTAAATGGAATAAAAGAGAAATAGACTCCAAGCAAGTCTCAGTAGTATCAATGGTTTTTTTCACACCTAACTGCTAATCCTCCAGTTTCTAGTTCTTCAGAGATCCCACAGTAATTCTAGGCCAAGTAATTCTTAATCAGCTAGGAAAGACAGTTATTTATGTACTTATATATTCATACAAGTATGCACACCTTCTTTTTCAAAGACAAGGCTAAATTTCTAATCTGCCAAAAAGAAACCTTAATTTGTTTATATGGTTTTGGTTTTGTTGGGTTTTTTGGTTTGGTTTTTTTGTTGTTTTTTTTTTCTATAGAGAAAACAAAACAACACCCAAACAGAATGAAACTGGCAAAGTTAGCGTGCATCATAAGTAAGCAGGCAGCAAATTAGGATCAAAAGCATAGATGCTTTCTGCAAGGAGAAGGGAAGAGGGTCACACCAATATTTTAAGAATTGCGTAGAAAAAAAAAATTAAATCAAGCCTATTTTTAGCTGAGTCTTTCATAGCCCTCAAAAGTACATGTGCATTTAGCTTTAAAAATGTTTGAATAATTTGTTATAAACTTACATTGACCACAATGCTAAAAATATGACCAAATACAAAATTTCTCAATTCCATTCCTTATTCTGGTGATGAAATTGTATTTCTGGTATAAATAAACAGCAGAACTAGCCTAACACCTCACAAAGAACCGCAACAATTTTGGGAGTAACACTTTTCAATCAATCATCTATTCCAAAATGGGTAACCAGACTTTTCTTTCCTCACAGACTAGGAACATTATTTGTGGCACTGGAACAGGAAAGAATACATTAAGTGCTGACAATCTTCAGAAGGATTTAAAAAATAACACAAGAAGACGAAACAACCCACACAGTCTTACCATGACTGAATGTGGTCTCTTAAAATATGGCTGATACTAGAATTAAGTAACTGTAAAATTGGGCAACAAGAAGACAACCTCAAAATTACAGATTCATAGAAATTATGGTTGGAAAATACACAGTAGGTCACCCAGCCCAGGCCATTTCCAAAACATTACAGTTCTCAAGACAGTCATGCCCTAAAAGGCTTGAGAAACTCAGTCACACTCCTATGAAAAGAAGAAATCTTTTCATGGATCACAAATACGTAAGCCACTGCATTTTCAGTAGATTTTTATCAACAAGTTTGTATTCACCAAATCACACAATAATTTAGGCCAGAATTCAGACCAGCAGGTCATCCAATTCCAGCTCCTGCTCAAAGCAGGGTCAACACTGCATTCATAACAGGTTGCTTCCTTCTCTATGACTGATAACAATGCATGATGAATGTATTCAAACACAGATAGCTGTACATATCTGAGATGCATGCAAGCTTTCCTATACAAAATGCAGTCACCAAAGCCTGATCATCAGCTTAACACAGGTCATGAGAACTTTGTGAAATGCACTTACCTAACAGACATACCAATATCATGGTTTTAGATACAGGAAGATCAGGAGTTATTCACAAAGAATAAGACAGAAAAATATCCCCTCTTCCCTATTACAACCGTTAGGAGTAGAAGGAATGTTGCAATCTCACCAGAAATCCCAGTACTATTCATATCCAAAAGGCAAAAGTGGTAGAGAGATTAAACAGTGAATTAAGAAGGATTCTTAATAGTAACCACTGGTTAGTAAGAATTCAAATTAATAGAGGCCTGAACTATTACTTGATAAATCAAATATAAATTTGCCTCAGCAATAAAGACAACTAATTTTGCCAGGTACATTCAACTGATATCTTACATGGCCTGTCATTTTGAGTAAGTACACAGACACAATAGTACTTTTGAGTAAGTAAAAAAGGCACAATAATATGGCAGTTAGCACTGTATTTGAACACACAACAGAAGCATGCCCGATCACATATTAAAGGAAGAGACTTAAAGGCTACTGGGCAGGGGGGCGGGGGTCTGAGTGTAGAGGGAAGATGACAACACAGAACACATCACAGCAATTTTCTTCTAGGAAGTGAGGCTGGTTCATTTCAATCCCAGTACTGATGTAACAAACACTTTCTAAATAAAATATATTTTAAATAAAAAACCAACAAAGTAAGTAGATGCAAAAACATCACCTATTTTACAAAGCAGTTGCTTATATTATAATTGATTCAACTGAAATCTATGGGACTTTAAGAAAAACGTTAGTCTGGCCCTTTGTAATTAATTATTTTTGAAAACCCAAGTAAACCAATACAATTGAATATACTCAAGGAATTACAGAATAAATTTAGTTTGGGAAGCATGTCAGGAGGACACCTGATACAACCCCACCTTAGACACTATATCAGGCTGTTTAAGGTCACATACAGTCAAGTTTAGAATATCTGCACGGACTCCAGTCTAACAAGGTGACAGTAGTCAAACACTTGAGCAGATACCCAGATAATTTTCTTTTCCTATTCACCTTTGTTATCTTTTCATTTATCCATTTATTCTGAAGAGTCTCTAGAAAGTTTCAATGCTTAGAGATGAGAACAGCATATTAAGGAATGTGACAATAAAAGTCAAGGACTGATTTACACAAAATAGAATATGTAAAATAAAAGTAAATAGCTAAAACCTAATCTATCAATTCCTACAGTGAATTTAAGAACTAAAAAAAAACCCCAAACAAACAAAAAAAGCCAACCAAACCATCCCCACACCATACCCCCTCCAACCAACCAATTACAATTTTTTTATTTTTTTTTACCAATTAGTCCTTTTCTCAGGAGACACCCCCTGGATCAAAAGATCCAGATCATGTAAGAAGCACGTAAGATTCTGTATTCTATGATATGATTTCAGACCTAGCTTCATGAGTAATTTTGAAATAACACGACTTACATGTAATAGTGCTGTATGTAATAAATACAGTAGCAGCAAAAGCTGTAGCATTTGTATCAGTTTCACATAAGAACATTTTATACAATCTGCAAGACTTCTGTAACTGCCTTTCCCACTTTTATTTAAAAAAAGCACTTTTAGAAGAACAACAAACCATAGCATATGATTAAACACCAATAAATATACCTTTCACAAGCATCATAAGGGTGGCAAAATTTTCAGTAACCGCATAAAATCACAAACAAAACAAAAACTCTTTAGCTAGATATAGTCTTTATTAAATAAATTAGAATGAAAATAGTCTTTACAAATCATATTTTCATCTGAAAGGTACTGAGCTAATATGAGTAAAAAGTCTCTGAATTCCACAAAAATAGGTATTAAGATAATCTGCAAAATCAATTCCACAAAAAAATTGTGGTTTAGAACTTGTGGGTCCTCTTCGTCAGCATATACTTTTGTCTTGCAGCAGGAAAAAACAATAAAGTGCAAATGCCAAGTACATTTCACTTCTCTAGATCAGATCCAGCTTTACAAAAAAGAAAGCAAGAGTTCCATTTTTACCAACAAGAAGAAAAGGGGCTCTAATAGCTCCTACAAAGAAGGCAGGTACTGGTTTTCAAATTCACTCAAGACACAGGAGAAGAAAAATCCCACCACAGTCTTGTGTGGAAAATGCATTCAAGAAGCAGCAACTCCTCAGACATATCCTAGAAGTAACTAACATCAGAAAACTACCAAAACCATGTTCTGTGAAATCTGATCTCTGAAAAGTTATTAAGAAATGTATTTCTAAAAGGTATGGTGGCTTGAAGTAATTTAGAATGGTATTCTGTGAGTGACAAAGAACAAAAGGATATAGATTGTGAGCAAAAAAAAAAATTACTAGTGGGGGAAAAAAGGTGCAATATTAGACAGAAACTGCCTTTCACTCATTGTTCCTGAACTCTACGTATATGTAAAGTCACCAAATACATGGTGTGCACTTATGTACAGGGAAGAACGAATATAAATTGGGAGATAAGTGCATTCTCCTAGATCAATAAAAAGGCATGAACCCTAAGTCAGTGTCTAAAATACTATTTTGCTTGTGATTCAGAAATAATTGCCGAGGTTGACTTCAGAGTATTTCCTGAGGTAGAGATCTACCACATGCATGTACTATTTTTGTTTCTATACCAGACCACAACCCATGGACCACATGGGGAACCCACGTGTAACCATAAGTACTCAGAGGATAGCATCATTGCCACAACATGGCAAGATTACGTTTTGTTTCATTACAAAAATAATCACACAGTAAACTAATTTTTAAATTTCTCTAATGATCCTCTATAAGCTTTCTCATAAGTCAGCAATGTGCGCTTGCAGCCCAGAAGGCCAACTGTATCCTGGGCTGCATCAAGAGAAGCATGGCCAACAGGTCGAGGGAGGTGATTCTCCCCCTCTACTCCACTCTCGTAAGGCCCCACCTGGAATATTGCATCCAGTTCTGGAGCCCCAAACACAAGAAAGACATGGAACAGTTAGAACAAGTCCAGAGGAGGCCACGAGGATGATCCAAGGGCTGGAGCACCTCTCCTATGAGGACAGGCTGAGAGAGTTGGGGCTGTTCAGCCTGGAGAAGAGAAGGCTCCGGGGAGATCTTATAGCGGCCTTCCAATACCTGAAGGGGGCCTACAAGAAAGCTGGGGAGGGACTTTTCATAAGGGCAGGTAGTGATAAAACAAGGGGTAATGGCTTTAAACTGAAAGAGGGTAAGTTTAGATTAGATATTAGGAAGAAATTCTTTTTGTGAGGGTGGTCAGACACTGGAACAGGTTGCCCAGAGAAGCTGTGGATGCTCCTCCCTGGAAGCTTTCAAGGACAGGTTGGATGAGACTTTGAGCAACCTGGTCTAGTGGAAGGTGTCACTGCTGATGGCAGGGGGGGTTGGAACCCTTCCAACCCTAATCATTCTATGATTCCCTATCACAAATGTCTTTTTATTTCAAAAGCCACACACTTTTACAAAATGTACATAAATTGCTGTGAGAAGGCTGTCAAAGCTGATATAATTCAAACAAATTGTGCTTCTGGAGGAAAAAAGTCTCCCATCACCAAGTCTTCTCCATATTTGCCCCCCAAAAACCCTCAAAATGTAGCTTGAATTAAACCAGAATTAAACATTTCTGTTATGCTCATCTAGGCAATACAATATATCTATAATTTATCAACATCAAGTCCAGATCAACAATCTCTGTAACCCTGATTCAGATTAATGATAATCAGAAGCCCTGGAAATTAGTTTGTATTCTACAAGAAAAGGTAAGAAAATAGTGACTTATCATTTGCTAACTAGGTCATGAAGATTAGAAACCCATGGCCCTGCAAATGCCTGAGCAGAGGAGACTACAACAGGCTAAAAACTAACATATTTAAAGTATTCTTATTGTACCATAAAATTGGACATAGTCCCCTAAAAGACAGAGCCAGAGTTGCACAGGGATTAGGACAAGATCCATTGGACAAAAGTCAGAATAGTGAAAATTCTGACCAGATATCAGAACAGGCTGCCCACAAACATTGTGGACTCCTAATCCCTGAAGATATTCAGAGCTCAACTGGACAGGGCTCTGAGCCACCTGCTCTAATCAGACCCGCTTGAAGCAGGGGTTCAGACTACCAAACCTCCAGACATCCCTCCCATGCATTGCTATTTAGTGCTTCTGTTTCCAGAAAAGAGTTGGATATCAGTTGCAGACAGTTATGGTTAATTTTTCTAAAGTGCTTATTCATGTAACACAACCTTTTTACTTGGAAGCAAATAAATTAATGGTATAAAAAACACAGAACACCTCTCTATGAAGAAAGGCTCAGAGTTGGGGTAGTTCAGCCTGAAGAGAAGGTTCCGGAGAGACCTTATTGTGGCCTTTCAATATTAAAAGAGGGCCTGTAAGAAAGACAGAAACAGGCTTTTTAGCAGGGACCTTAGTGATAGGACAAGGAGTAATGGTTTTAAGCTAAAAGAGGGTGGATTTAGACTAGATATAAGGAAGATATTTTTTACGATGAGGGTGGTGAAACACAAACAGGCTGCCCAGAGAGGTGGTAGAAATCCCATCCATGGAAACATTCAAGGTCAGGTTGGACAGTGCTCTGAGCAAGCTGATCTAGTTGAAGATGTCCCTGCTCGCTGCAGGGGGGTTGGAGTAGATGACCTTTAAAGGTCCCTTCCAACCCAAACTGTGCTGTGATTCTACGATCCACTGTTAAGGGTTTGGGAATGGTAGGACAAACAGTGTTTTTTCTTCTGTAGTCCATGTTTTATAAACCTAAGAGATTAAGCATTTAAAAGTAAACTAGAAGGATCACAGGTATTTCAAATGCATTTCCACTTAAAATATTAGTAAGCTCAAGAACTTAGACTAACAATTTAATTACTTCTGCTTCTCTGTTCTTTTCTGTTACTATCCAGTATTCCTAAGTGTAATCAATTCTTTTTCTTGCAAATCACACTAATGTGTTTTATTAGAAATTAAAGAAGTTTTTGTATGATGAAGACAGAAACTCAAAGAGTGAAAACCACCAAGTTCTGCCTCAAGGGAACTTTGTATCAGAATTAGATATCTGGAGGTTTATAGAAGGTTTGACACAATTTAGCAACAGTTAGAGCATCATAGCAACAATTTAATACGACAACACATCAAAGGAAAATATTATTTGAATACATGCTCATATGGACATGTGGTAACTTTTACAAATAAATGTCATTAATGCTAATAAAAGAGTGCTCAAGTCCTCACATAGTAAGAAAGAATATACCATTTACAGAAAAAAAGTCTTGGGTTTTTTTTTTTGTTTGCGTTTGTTTCATTTTATTAAAAAAAAAAACAACTAAACAAAACACAAGAAACAGGATAATACAAGTTTTTTGGCATGACGCACTGCCTAGGAAAATGTGGTGCTGGGTGAATCACCAATTCTAAAAACCAACACTACTTCCACCAGAAAAAAGACTCTTTCATGTAAAAAACAAAGCTTAAAAATTCAGTAGATCTTGATATATAGTTCAAATGCAGCTTTTTCCTCTCAATTAAAAATAAAATAAAATAGTAAAGGTCAAAATATAAAAGATGCTCAGTAAATCTGATGGCTAAATATTACGAAAGGGATATTGTTTTCCTTCAACTTGTGCACAGAGAGTTTGCAAAAACTACAAAACGTCAGCGTTTACAGAATATTCTTCTATGTTAGAAAAGCTGACAGGTGACCATGGATACACGAAAAAGAAATAACTATCACATGGTAAGTCTATTATGCAAACCAGGGTGTGATACCAATTATACTAAAAAAACCCCAAATAGCATTCCTTTATGATTACTGTATGTCTCCTAATAGACAAGAAGACTCAATTTTACAATTAATAAAACTCCTCCCCTCAGCTTCCTCCAAACCCCAGAAGTACAGTACTTCTAATAGAGATATGTTACTAATTTGAGGCAAAGATACCAACCTGTTTCTCTGACATGAGACAATATCATCAAAAGAATAAAAATTATGTCTCAGATTTTCAAGTCTTAGTGATTTTATATGCCTCAGTTGCTAGTCTTGAAACAGAACACCTGAAATAACTGTAATAATATTCTTCCCCTTCCCTCCTCCCACCAATCACCTATTAGAAATTCAGATTCCATGAAAGTTTAATCCAAGCACAGAAATAAAACATGACTGATCATTTAAAAAACTTTTAATTCTTTGTTCTGGATATACTGTTAGAATCAGAAAGGACCAGGCATTGCTCCTTTCTACACAGAAAGGATAATGCATCATCATTGCACCTTTTTCTCTCTTTACTAATACTTGAAAAGAAGACTTTATGACTTTTTGTTCACACATCAAGCAGATGAATTTTATTTTTCATACTCTCCTAAAGAGAAGACTCAATTCATGCAGAAGGAACTCAAGATGTGATTTTAAATTCATTTTCATATGGTTCTATGAAGCAAACTGGAAAAGTTTCACATAGTCCAACTCCCAACCATTAAAGAAGTAAAACGACAATGCTAATTTGCTTTCCAACAGAAACCATTATTGCCAGAATGTCTCTGCACATTATCTTTCATTTTTTCTTCTTCATTTTTGTCTACTCCTAAGCATGAAACACAACACTTTCATCACATGACCTTTGACCAAATGGATATTATCATAATTGTATGTTCTCTATTGCAATCCAGAAAAATATATTTACTTCTCATGGAGAAGGCTGATTGCCATTGATGCCTTTGTAATATGATGAGGAATCTGGAAGCAGAGATCACAGATCAAGCCAGAATGAAAATGGCACTAGGGCTCAACACTTAAGTCCTTTTCAATCAGAACACAATGCTTTAAAATAATTTCTTTCTCCAAGTTGATTCTTTATACCTACTATGCATTTCTAGATAACTCTTCTCTAGTTCCAAAGTTTTTCACAAAGATGGATAGGCACTAGTGGTCTCATTTCAGAAAGAAGATGACATTTTCTAAGATGTCCTATATCCAGCAAGTTATCAGGACATTTAAGTAATTTAAGTACCAAGTATGTGATGAGGCATTGATATTAAGATTACTCATCAGTTACCAATTAAGCAAAAATTATTTCTCATTCAAAAGGAGTTAAACTCCCCCACTTTGATCCACGTGCTACACTAGCATGCACACACACAAAAAACTCCAGATAATTCACAAAACATACATTCCCTCACAGCTAATATGCAGAATAAATTGGATGCATAAAGTTTATTAAGTATAGGGAATATATGCAGAGAAGCCTCCATTCATCACAAAGTGTGTCTAGTTCAAAATGCTCCACAACTTCCCAGTCTAATGGAAATTAATTGTTCTTCCTCCCATATAATTTATTTTAAATCACAATTTTGTATATCCTCCAATACCTTTGTTAAACTGGAAATAAATGCATGCCGTTGGAAATAGAAGCATGCCTAATAGCTATTCATCCTAAAGTATAAAACTACCATGTACATAGAATGAATATACAAGGACAAAATAACGACAAACTATAGTGGACATTTACTTATTTATATATGTATATAGTGAACTTGTATATAATATACTTGAGAATTCATGGAATTATTTAAGCTAACAAGGATCTTATATATTCACAGGGCTTAATACCTTTTGAAACAGCACTGTTTACAGACAACAACTGAAATTTATCTTAAAATTACTATGCAGAAGTGATTCCTCCTGGCAACACTGAGGTTCCAAAGAGTAAACTAATTGTAGAGTGGTATCTTTTAAATATATTAATTACCAGGCAATTACATAGTCTTTAGTCAGCAAAATTTCCAATTAAGTTTTGCTTGACTAAAGTCTACAAGAAAAAGCTTGAATATTTGAATAACTATTTATACTGTAAACTTACACTCAATAATAATTTTTTAAAAATACCTTTAACAATTAAAAGTTTAAATTAATTACTATAATTTTCCATAAAGACTTTAGGAAAAAAAAAATGAATGGAAAACTTCAGCTAATCTAGTCACTTTCTAAAATATCAGATTATTAAAAATATTAACAGAAAAATCACAACTATTTTCCTTCACTCTTTGAGTAGTATGTTTGGCTACTTCTATAATCAAACCTCTATTTTCCCAGGACAAATACTGCTGAGTGCACAACTTACATGGAAAATTATTACCATAAACATTTCACTCAATAAGAACCAAAACAAAATCCTTTTTTTAAATCAAAAATGTCAAAACCATTTTAAGAAATTCAAGCCTAGTGCATTTAATGAGAGCAGCTCAGAACGTAGCCTGCCTGTCTGTCACCAGGATACAGAATGGGAGGCGCAGTCTGCCAGAAGACTATCACTAAATTCAACTCTGCAAACTCTTGATCTTCTTTCACTCTTCCCTCACTTTTTTTATTTAGCAAGTCAATCTATAATTCAAACCTAATGGAGGAACCAGGACTGGATTAATAAGCAAGAACTATACAGTAGTCCCTGCTGTAATAAAGATACTGCCAGTGTTCTATTCCTCACCAGTTTTACTAACTCCAGATGTTCCGTAGTCATTTATAGTTTAACCAGGTTAAATACAGATGTATGCATTTTTCCATGGGATCTAATGTTGACATACAATTAAATATATTTTCATTTTTCAAATAAAAACCTCGTATTCATTATCTAGAATTCTAAATTAGACACCGTAATCAGATCACAGTGTATTTTATGCTATGAAGAAACTTGAACAATTTAAGCACAGCTGGCACCTGAAGTTGACTATTTAAAATGAAAACGTGTTATATTTTTGCAATAACTTTGTTAATTTTCTTCCTTTAAGAAAAACAATTCAGCTAAGTTAGAAAGATGATCACTTTATTTCTGAGTGTTTTACATATACCAAGTAGATCAGCAGTAATAAAAAGTGACAAATTTTTTTATAACCATTTTTGAGCACTCTTGCTAGTCAGTATTCTTTACTCAACTTTGATATGCACTCATTTTACTAAAACATGTCTTTAATACAGTTCACATTACAATAACTGGATAAATTAACTTCCTAAATCCTTCTTAAACACACTCTGGAATACATTAAGGCAATTCAGCAGGTCAGTATCTTTACCTTTGTAAAAACATTTTGAAACCTTTTACTGATAAGTTTATTTTTTAACAGAATTACCTTTGCCCCTTTCAAATGCATGGCACAGGTGGTTTACTTCTAAAAGCATGCACTGAAAGCATTAAAGATTTATTTTACATATTTTCTGCTTGCTATAATTAAAAAAAAAAAACCCACCTCAATTTTCCTCAACTGTGTGCATATCACTGGGGCAACGTGTGTGTGTATCAATATATATACACACGCATAAAAAGAGAGAAAGCACACATTTTCAGATAGTAAAACAAAAAGGATCTATGTATACCAGTCTTCAGGGCACACAGTCAATTTAATTTTAATAGTTTCCAAAAATAAATATAATTTGCCTCAATTTTTTAATTTCTCAAGCACATCAATTCCTGTCTCTTCTCCTTTTAAAGAAAATGTGGTTCTTAAACTAAAGTTGTTCTTTCAGCCCCAAGAAAGGACAAGTGAAGTGTCTTTATAAACATTAAAGGCAGTTCATACATGTATTTAATCACAGAATCATTTAGGTTGGAAGGGACCTTTCAGATCACTGCATCCATTAACATAAACACTAAAAAGTCCACCACTAAACCATGTTCCTAAGAACCACTTCTACACATCTTTTAAGTACCGCCAGGAATGGTGACTCCATCCCTTCCCTGGGCAGCCTGTTCCAATGCTTGACAACCCTTTCGGTGAAGAGATTTTTCCTAATGTTCAATCTAAGCTGCCTGTGGCGTAACTTGAGGCAATTTCCTTTCATCCTATCACTGGTTTATTGGGAGAAGAGACCAACACCCACCTCACTACACCCTCCTTTCAGGTAGTTGTAGAGAGCAATAAGGTCTCCCCTCAGCCTCCTCTTCTCCAGGCTAAACAACTCCAGTTCCCTCAGCCGCTCCTCATCAGACTTGTTCTCCAGACCCTTCACCAGCTTTGTTGCCCTTCTCTGGACACGCTCCAGCACCTCAATGTCTTTCTTGTGGTCAGGGGCCCAAAACAGAACACAGTATCCAAGGTGCAGCCTCACCAGTGCCGAGTACCAGGGCACAATCACTGCCCCAGTCCTGCTGGTCACACTATTTCTGATACAGGCCAGGATGTTATTGGCCTTCTTGCCCACCTGAGCACACTGCTGGCTCATGTTCAGCTGACTGAAAACCAACACACCCAGCTCCTTTTCCACCAGGCAGCTTTCCAGCCACTCCTCCCCAAGCCTGTAGCCTTGCATGGGGGTTGTTGTGACCCAACTGCAAGACCCAGCACTCGGTCTTTTTGAACCTCATGCAATTGGCCTTGGACCATCAATACAGCTGTCCAGATCCCTCTGCAGAGCCTTCCTACCCTCAAGCAGATCAACACTCCCACCCAACTTGGTTTTGTCTGCAAACTTACTGAGGGTGCACTTGATCCCCTCATCCAGATTACTGATGAAGATTTTAAACAGAGCTGGTCCCAACATTGAGCCCTGGGGAACAACACTTGTGACCGGC
>NW_010293787.1:0-14735 GCF_000700745.2 Antrostomus carolinensis
GGTGCTGTGGAATACATTCATTCCTGCCCAGCTCTTCTCTGTGTGTGTCTTCCTGCCGCCTTGACTTCGGTGTCCGCGGGCAGGGATGCGGGAGGTGGCAGCAACAGTTCCCATCGTGGAGAGTTTGCGGCTGAGCTTTGTTAGTAAGAAGTGCCGCAGCCTGCAGGGACTGTGTTGGCTTCCTTAGTTAACTTCACCCACTGTAAACCCACCTTTCTATGTGCTTTGTGTTTTAAAGGTAATGATAAAAGCAGAGGTCATGCCCGTGGACTTGTGTTGTTCCCTGTAATCCCGAACGCCATCACGTTTGTTCCTCTCCAGTCGAATTCTAACTCTATCCTAAAAAAGCTCCCGACGTCTTAGGTTCACAAGGAGAAGATTTGTGTACTCCAGGATTATTAAGTCTTGGTAGCATTGATCTTTCATAATGTTTAATGTATACTGCTGGTGCATGAGAAGATGACTATACAAGGAACAAAATATAAAAGTTTCTGTTAAGTGATTGCTGTTAGGTTTGTTAGCTGCAAATTCTGATTTTGTGATTAGTTTGTTGTTTTTTTGTTTTTTTTTTTAAGGCAACTTGAATAAATGACACTGCAAAGAAGCAAAAAGCAGTTTTGTGCAGCAAAGTGTAGGGTGACGTTGGTGTTTGCTTCTCATTGCATCTAAAAGGCTTTTCTGCTATTTTTCCTTCTAATAATGCAGCTAGATGCTACGGTGTCTTTTCAGAAGCTTGTGCTTTCCATAGAATGCCTTCCTCTGTCACAGTGCCTTGCTTTTGCTGTTCTCTCCCCTTTCCAAGAAGTTATTTTATGTTGTGAAAAGTAAGTAGTGTTGTAAAACTTGGTCAAATTAACTTCCAGTCTATTTTACTTTCATCAGTGAAACACTTCTGGTAAGAGTAATGTACTTTGAAGTTGGGTGCCATCTGGCACTGTTCTTGCACGTGTTTTGTCTTCTTACTCTGGAGGAAAATATGAAAACACTACTTTTGAAATGCAAAACTCAGCTGCTTCTCTTCTGTGATAATCTCTTTGTGAGACAAGGTACTTTTAACAGGCCTTATATCAGAGGGGTGACAATTTTGAGGAAGTTCAGTATTGCTTTGGATGGTTTATTAACTGTAGCAGTTCACTTCCTTTCAGTATTGAGCTGTTTTAAAGGTACTATGAGTTAAATTTATTCAGAATGCTTCTTACAAGGAAAAAGGCTTTCACAGGCTGAATTGTGTTGAACTTCTGCCATAGTCTCCTGAATGGGAGGATTTTCTTTCACTTGAGAGCGTCCATGGTAGACATGTTCACAGGCATAGCTGGGTAGTTAAGTCACTTGGATTCTAATTTTGCAAGGACTTGTATCGCGAGCAAGCGAGTGCGTGGGATCCTGCAAGGCTAGGCACTACAAACGCTGTATCTGTATTTTACTCAGCACAATGGGGCTGTCTCTGAGCTGGGAAAAGAGCCCGTTTACTGGTGCGTATGTTATGACTGTATCTAACCTAATAGTAAGTTGCTGAGTTAAAGTCTAATTCTTAGTACACGTTAGTGTAAAAGTCCAGTGTCTTGAGCCTTCTGTATGTGTTCATGTCAGGAAATGCATTTTCATTAAATCATGCCTTAGGGTAAGTATTAGGTTCTCTCTTAACCTCTCACTGACTTTAACACATGCAATGTGAAAATCACCTTATTCATTCTGGAGACTTGTGTTATTAGTTATCAAATGTTGGCTAATGTCTGGCTATTTTAGTTATAAAATAACATGCGTTTTATGGCCTGATGTGACACTGTTTTGTTTCAGATTGTGTGGAAGATGAATTGTTAGAGAAATCTGCATGATTTGTAAGAGAAAAGTCACAGTTCACAGATTTTCCTTTGGGACTAAGAACCTGTGGAGTACTCTTTATATTTGAGGCTTTCAAATGAAACTTTCATGAGGCTTCAATGTTTATATTGATGAGAATATTAAAATGCAGTAGCACTTGGAGTCTTAACAAAGATCACCTGGGCACTCTGCAGACATACAAAGCCTGTATCAGGAACAGCTTAGATTTGAATCCGTTAGGTGAATCACCAGGTCAGGTTTCGTTCCCAAGCCTTCACTTCGGCAAATATGCTCTGCGAAACCTGGCATGCTTCCTCCCTTGCAAATGTAAGGTTGGGTACAAAGCTTAAGCCTGCCGTAGGATTTGTGCAGGAGGTTTTGTTAGTGTAAACGGAGGTTACACATACAGATCACTGCGCTCGTGTGTGACGTGTTACCAGTCACCAAGCAGTCAGCCTTCCAGAGGAGCAACGTGCATGAAGTTTAAGTGGGAGATCCTGTCATGCTGTAGAGGAAATTAGGAGGCTGGTGATATGAACTTCACTGTGTGTATGCTCTGTCTTCTTTGGAGTTAGGAGAACTAGAGTCCGAATCTTTTACACTTGAGAAAAACTGAAAACTGCAAATCTGTGTTTATCTTATGAGGTGTGCTAGCTTGATGACTGGGGTGACTCCATGTAGTCATTAAGATTTTTTCCCTAGTACTAAGAAAATACGATGTGCTTAAAACCTGCATTTTATATGCAGCATTTTTCAGTGTGTTGGTTTGTACTTGGTAGGATGTACTTGAAAGCATTTGTTGTTTTACTGGAATCTGATAGTTTTTCTGCTTACCAAAATAACAGCTTTTGATTTGTTAATGCTGTCCTGTATCATTATGCAAGTATTAAAAAAACCCCAAAAAAACCAACAAACCCAAACCCCACCTTAATTAGAATTGTAGGCATGATCTCTTTTCTTTAAATCCCTATTTTCTTTCTTCTCCAGAAAAAATGGCCCTTTTGGCAGTTTGCTGTCCTCAGTTTTCAGAATTGAAATAACGGTGCATTAAATGCACATGTGGGAAAACGTGTTGGAATTAAAGCGGGTTTTTTACTAGCATCAGTTAATTAGGAACTTAAATTGGATTAATTTATTTGAAATGCTCCTTGAGATAATCTTAGAAGGCAGTAACAAAGTGGAGTCAGGATAAGGACTGGGAGCTGTGTCTGATTGTTGTCGAAGACAAGGAGTATTAAAGTATGGAAATATTTTGAATGTGTAGCAGCTGCTTATTACTGCAAGGTCATGTTTAAAGCTTCTAGGCTGCTCAAGCTCTGCATGCCTTTAAAATGTTTTATTAGTTCCTGCATTGACCTGAATCTTCCCTGTACTCTATAATGTATAAGTGTACACACACACTTTTAAGATTAAGTACTTCTGCATGCTCTCAAGATTCCCCCCTCTTCTCCACTCTCTTAAGGCCCCACCTTGAGTACTGTGTCTAGTTCTAGAGCCCCCAACACAAGAAAGACATGGACCTGTTAGAATGAGTCCAGAGGAGGCCACAAGGGTGATCTGAGGGCTGGAGCTTCTCTCCTATGAGGACAGGCTGAAAGAGTTGGGGTTGTTCAGCCTGGAAGAGAGAAGGCTCCAGAGAGATCTTATAGCGGCTTCCAGTACCTGAAGGGGGCCTATAGGAAAGCTGGGGAGGGACTTTTGTCAAGGGCAGGTAGTGATAGAACAAAGGGCAATGGCTTTAAACTGGAAGAGGGCAGGTTTAGATTAGATATTAGGAAGAAATTCTTGACTGTGAGGGTGGTCAGACACTGGAACAGGTTGCCCAGAGAAGCTGTGGATGCCCCCTCCCTGGAAGTGTTTAAGACCAGGCTGGATGAGGCTCTGAGCAACCTGGTCTAGTGGAGGGTGTCCCTGCTGATGGCAGGGGGGTTGGAACGAGATGATCTTTAAGGTCCCTTCTAACCTCGACCATTCTATGATTCTATGATTTTCTTTAGAAATAACTGACAGTTAAAATATTTGAAGTTATTTGGAAACATTGGAGAAACTTTAAAAGTTTTCCATGAGGCCAAAGGGTGAAATGCCTCTGTGTTTATTCTTATTGTAAATAATCAGATTTCTATCAGAATTTGTGCTGGAGCTTCGTTAGCATGAAAACTCAAATACTCCTGGATTAAATTAAAAAAGAAAAACAACATCTGAAGGATCCATCAGCTATAGTAATTTCCAATTTATAGCACATATAAAAGTAATGCAGGATATGAAGTGTTTTCTTGTACTTCTGGTGAAACTGTTGTGAAGCCTTTGTCCTAATTAGGACCATGTTCAAGAGCAGCAGATTAAAAATAGAATGTCGGGTTAGTGTGGGAGGGACTGTTATTTACAGCCATTTCTTTAGACGCATCCCCACATGAACTTACACGCTTTGGTAACAACTGGAAAGGTAGTGAATGAAAACAGCATAACTTACAGCCCGAGTGAGTACTGAAATTGTCCGAATGTGACCCTTTCTTGTCATTGCAGTGCCAGAAATTTGGTGTATTTGTTTGTTTGATGAATTAAGGACTCTGTTTAGAGGCTTCAGTGCGGCTTCTAAATGGTGTACAAATTTAATAGAAGTGGGTTTGATAAACAGATGTTACTGGGAGTATTATTTATTAGAACTAGAATCAATAAAGCATGTGGAAGTTGGACAGATACTTGATAATCATCACTCTTCAGTATGGAGAATGCCATCGAAAGCAAGAGCATGCGTGAAAATTTATTTCTTTGTTTAGTTTTCTAGTTTTTCATACACTTAGTTTATTTTAAATAGCCAACGTTACTGAAGAATCCTCTGGTTGTTAAGAGGAAGACTGGAAATAGATTCTCTCTCCAAAACGGATGTGTGTTTGTGTTCTGTCATCTCAAACCTCTGATGATATGAAATGCATAACAAAGAAATTAAGGTAAAAGCAGTACTAGTTGAGTAGTAAAACACACTTATTGCTGATGCAAAAGTCACTGAGTGTTTGTATTCCATCCTTGTCAGTGTAAGAGCTCTCATTCTAGACTTAGTGACAGAAACTATATTTTGTGCACTTCTGATCCCAGGCAGCTCTCTTAGGTAAGAGATATGATATCCTTTACATTTTGTTACTTTTTTTCTATTTGGAAGCTAACCTTTAATTAAAAATAGCATAGTATGTTCTGAAGCTGCACTGGATGCTAATTAACTCACTTCAGTGCTTAAAGCCATGCTGTCTCCTAAGGTTTCCTGCTGTTTGCAATGGATAAATATTTATGCTTCAGCAAGGCATTAACTTCAATCTGATGAATAGTGCATACAACTTTAATATTTTTGTTAATACTAAACTTCATGATTCAGTACTATTACTATGTTTTATTGCAATTCTTTTTTTAGAAAGGGGGGAAGAACCCCGTTACACTTTAAATATGCAATAGAGAATTAAATCTAATACTCAATAATTAAGCTGTCTAGCAGTCTGAGTATTGTACAGAAGCTAGTGCTGGATAATAGAAGGTCTTCGTGAGTGTCTGGTTAATGGACAAGGCTGTACTGTATCACTGTGATTTGTTTTCAAGTACTTGAATCCCATTCTCCTATGTAAAGACAATTGTTTTGTATTTTAAATTCTTTTCAGTCCTACAGTATTTGCTATATTAAAGCAAATGAATGGAATATGTCAGCGTGAAAAACATTGTTGACCTAATAGATCTTAAAAAACTGTTTCACAGGTTTTTAATACCAGCCACCATCTCTGAAAATCAGGATACTGTGAATATTTTCAGACCATCTATCATGTAAGACATGTTGGGTATACTGTAGTAACATCTCATCTGAGGAAGCAGGCTATGGGATCTTTAGGTACAAAAATGAAAACTTTTTTCCGCAGTACTGTTCCTTCTCAGTGTTTGCTGGCTGAAGGAAGTTGTGTTATTCTTCCAGAGTTGAAGTAGATTGCAAATTCAGACTTCAATGTCACATATTTTGTGTTAGGCTGATGAGGGGAAATTTTTTTTAAAGTGTGGGGAGGAGCGATATTAGGGAATTCCTTAGCTCTTGGTACTTAATGCTGCTCTTGGTACTTAATGCTAAAGCAACAATTTTATGTTCTTTACAGTAACTTTACACTTGATTTTGCCAGTGAAATTCTGAGTACTCTCCTGCAGTTTGTGGTTAGTAGCACATCTGGCTCAACCAATTACTGTCTACTCAGTTAAAATAATATCTTTCTTACTGACTTTCTTTAGGTTGTGCCAAAATACCTACCTGCTTCGTGTCATGTGCTGTGGACATGCTACTGCTTTTACTCAGTTACAGCTTTTAGGCTCAATAAACCGTAGTCTTTCCACTCACATCTCTCATGCTCGAAATTATATTGACTCCATATGTCAGGTCTGGAAAGACTAAGAGGCCCCTGCATTTTTTTTTCCTGCTTTGAACTAAATTCCCAGTGCAGCAGCCAGAGGAACAGGTGAGAAGTTTTTGACAGGAATTCTGCACATCTGCTTACACATGCATTCTGTAGCTTTGCCAGTGCTGGTATAGCACTCTGTCTTCAGAGAATGTGATTTACATTGAATTGTGAAGCTGAGTTAAAAAATGCAAGTTTCTTTCTCCCCCCCGTGTTTCCTCAGTAGCGTGCTGTGTTAGTACCATAAATCATGGATATTTTCACTACAGTGGTGTTGTGATGAGGCCCTGTACTTCAGACAATAAAATTTGTCATGTTACTTAGTGAAATCCAACAAGGGGAACATCTGTTTTGCAAAGTACTTGATATTGCTTGAAGCATTAGAATTCTGTTGTTTCAGCTAGACTTGGTTGAAGTTTTGTTGAATTTTCAGTAATGTGTGCAAATATAGCAAAACTACTCCCCAGCACTTTTATGTTATGTTAGAGATTGAGTAGATTAGCAATCTCTGCTACTTTTAATATTTTTGGTGCTTTAGAACTTTTGTTTGGCATTCTGATTTTCAATATTATTCTTTGTCTTATGCCAAAATTTAAGACTGTCTGAAGGATATGCGCTTGCACTGGTTACCAAGAGTTCTTACTAGAATGTAGTGGTTATTTGTGCGGTGATATCCCGAATGGTTCCTATTGGCAAACTGTAGCTGTACGCGTAGAACTGATAAGGATTTTCCAAATGGAACTTAACATAATTGGAGATCTCTAAACTGTGCAGTTCCTTTGCATACATAATGCATGCGTTCATTCATTCCTTAAGGAAGTAATGAAAATCTTTGATTCATTCCCATTTTAGTGATATTTTAAAGTGTCTTAGGTGTTTTGTCCTATTCTGGCAAAGAAGTGGATGATGGTTCACGTATGTTCACAGAGTTGCAGCAATCCAGTGAAACGGTGACGAGGACTAACTCACTTAACCATTTATAACTGCTTTTTGGTGTGGTAAAATAAAAGTCCTGTATAAATTCAGTAGCAGCAGTAGGATATATGTATACTCGATGCCAAGGGAAGAATGCATAAAAGAAGGTCCCTGCTTGTACAGTAAACAGAGGAACTGACTAAAGTGTGAATAGGAAGTTAACCAAGTGATGAAACGGGAACCAGATGATGCCACATTTACTGTTCAAGAGGTTCCTTAAATGTGTTTACTGATTTTTAAATGATAGGTGTATGATCCTTTTGTGTTATGCAGTTATTAGCCCCCCTCCCCGAATGCCATGCTGTTTGAAAAGTGGCCATTCACTGAGATTATATTTGTTATTTCCTTTCATGTGATATAGCTTGCTTTGCTCTTGGTTCATTGCAATTCCTCTTTCCTGAGAGATGACAGGTTTTTATGAACGTGACATGTCACTTCCTAGGATTGTTAAGCTGTATTGATGTTGTTCATCTCTGGTTCATTTGAGTCCACCGTGTCCCAAATACATGTGTAGTCAATAACCAATTTCCATGTATTGTCATAATTGCATCTGCCATTCAAGTGACTCCACAGTTCTCACTTGTAAGCAGAACACACTAAATCAAGTTCATAGATTTCAGATTATTACAGAAAGAAATTTTGACTACTTTGTTGTTAGGCTACAGAAATAATTGTCAGGCTGTAAATAATGAGGTCTGTGCTCCAAACCAAGGCTCTGAATTTGTAACTGAATGTTGAAGTACTGCTCACTTATTCTGGAAATGGTAGATATGTAGGTCTTAAAGAATGCCCTCAGAAATCAGGCCTGTCTTGAGCAGAAGACATCTTGAAATTTAATGAGAATGCAAATAAAAGAAACAGGAAAATAAAACGAATGCATGCTCTGTTATTTTTAATCTTAAACTGTTTTCTGCTACTGAAGTGATATCAGTATAAATTCATTAGCAGCTTTCTGTTGTTACGGCTTTAGAACAATGGCAGATTACTTGGTGTTACCTTTTACCATGGAAATCTGTACATGAGTTGCTCAAGTAAAAGTCCTTCTCGAACCTGTGTAACTTGAATTTCATTAGATATATATTTATTTCTTGGAATAATTAATATTCTGAGCTTTAGATGCTTTCATGCAGTGGGAACTTTTTACTTGAAGAGCTTTTTCATCTTAATACGAATTCAACCTAAATTATTATGCCCTACAATGTGAGACAATTAACACCTTTTTTTCTGCTTTGTCACTATTATGCTTTTGGGATTTGACTTTTTTAAATGATAATATAGAGCAAGACATACAGGGTAGTAAATTGAGACTTCAGGTTGCATACACTTTGTCTGTACTACAGCATTGAAATTATATGTGGCAATAGAGTATTTTGTGTATTGGATGTATCTTTTCTGAATGAGACAGAAGTGTGGGTCCTGCTGTTACTTTTTAAAAGTTTCAGTTAAAGAAGCCATGTTTTTCTGTTGCTTATAAAGTGTGTAAAATACACAAAGTTCTTAGGTGCTCTGAAATGTTTTTCAAATTAATCTGTCTAGTCTTGTGAGTGTAACAGACTTGTGCAGGAGGGCTGTTGGAGGAGCTTGGGAGGAGGAAGGGGGTGTGAAAGAATGAGAAAACTGCCATGGAGGGATAAAGCATATTTTTTCTGAAGCTGTTTAGTGCAGCATTATGTGTATGTATTGATGGATCATTTTGATTCTGTAACTTAACGGAAAGCAATTGTCGACCAATCAAAGCAAACTAAATCTTAAGATTATTTTCAGTATTGATGTACACCCCCCTCTGGAAAATGCACCTTCATTTAGCTTTTTTCTGTCAAAATGGGCTACTAAAACACCTATCAGTAGACCACTATAAACCTATTTTTGCTATAAAATCTGTGGTGTATTCCTGCTTTTTTCTCATGATCTTTGGGGAAATGGTAGTATGGTATACTGGAGATAATATTTTGCAAATGTTATCAAGAATGCTAATGCGGGTTAGGTTAGGGTTAGGGTGATGGGATGTATCATAGCACTTGTTTAAAATAAATGCTCTGGAGTAAAAGTAAAATCAAACCCTTCAATTGCAGTCATGTTTGATCATGTCTGATGTTATTGCACTATATTGTAGATCTGCCCTGTGTAAACTTGCCATAATGGTTATTCTTGCAGTGTACTAAGTTCTTTAAAGTCTGTTTCTGGGATATCCAAATCATTAACCTATCCCAAGATTTATGCCAAAACCATAGTTTCATGCTTGTTTCAAATGCAGTGTGTTGGACTTTCTCACCTACGAGTGGAAATTCTTTGAAAGGTTAGTTCATATTTGTGGATTCATGAAAACTTGTGAATGCTTGCAGATTGGGAGGGCAGTTTTTCTGGTCACGTGAGACTGGTGAAGGAGTGTATGATTTCAAAGCAGGAAGAATAATCTTTAAATTATTTTCATGCTAGTAATACTATTTTTAAAAGTTTTTCCAATTTAAAACTACTTTTTGGCAATTAAAAATAAATCACTTCTGAAACACCTGTAACTTTTGCAACCTAATTCTCAGTTTGTGGAGCTCCTCGCATTTTGTGGAAGCAGAAGAAAGATTTGGTTGAAATGAAGTCCCAAGAGCTGCTACAACATTTCTTCCTCATAGGGCTTGTATAGTATCTTCTGAAGTCAGTCTCTGGCTTGAGGGTAGGCATCTCTGCCTTGCAAATTAAATGAGGTGCAGATACCTAGAAGGGGGTTGGAAATAAGCAGAATCTCCTTCTTGGCCAGTGGAGTTGGGAAGTTTTGGTCAAAAGTGTTGAATTCTTAATGTTGGACTTCATCTAAAAGGTCTTTTCCAACCAAAATGATGCTGTGATTCTATTTAGAGGTGAACTTGGCAGTGTTAGGTTTATGGTTGGGCTTGATGATCTTAAAGATCTTTTCCAACCAAAACAATTCTATGATTCTATTCTCTCTGCATAGTTTATTCTATTTCATGCTTTTGAATTTGTCTTTGGGTTTCAGGGAAACTTTTTGACTTCATAGGGATGTAGCATACTTTGGGCTTAGGGAACCCATGGTACATGAGGAGGGTAAGTTTACTTTGCTCAGGGTTCTGTAGAGAATGTTTCTTCTGCAGCACTGCTTTCCCTTACAGAAGTGGTAAGAGCACTGTGTCATGTACTGCGGTGCTGCCTGCTCAGTGGACACTCTTGACACAAGTCGGGGGAGTGCTGATACACAGAAAACAGACAAAACTTCTGAAGATTTCTAGTTCCTTCTTATCAGAGCAGATATCTTTATTTTAATACTATGGAATTTTGTGGCTAAAGCAAAATCTGGAAAACTTCTGTGCATTAGGTCACTTCTGTAGTATTAGCACACTGTTTCCTTTTACACATTTCTTTTTGTCATTTCAGTCATGTTTGGTTAAGTTTGTGGTTGTGCTGACTTTAATGTTACTTTAAATTCTGTTTCCTTATGATGCTTTTAGTTATTAATTTGATTTTTCTTTGTGTATGTTAAACTGTTAACTATATTAATCCAGAATATGTAAAAACATACTTTAAGACAAGATTTTTCAACTACATATATTTTATTTTATCTGAAACTAGGCTGTTCATCTTTCTGAAAGATTTAATAAGATGTAAACATGGAGTAAAACAAAAGAGGAAGCAAGTATATTTCAGCTGCTAAGAAAACCTGTTTTGGAAGTCATAGCTCTTATTTTACTTTTCTATGAGGGATGTAACTATTACAGATGATAAAAAAGCTAACACTTGAGGATATATTGCAAATGAAATAGCTTGGAAGAGAGTAGGACTTCTGCAAGCTGGAGAATGGGATGTAACTGGAGTAAGTTGGCTTACAGCTGGTCAGTTTTGACTGACTCTGCAGTTACCACTATGGCAGTTGTACTTACAGTGGGGTTTTTTGTGCAGAAGGCAGCAAGGAAGAAATAGCGAAGTAAGACAAAAAAGAAATCAAGGTGTGGAAGTTACTTCATCTTACTTCAGTTTGGCACTGTACTGCTAGGGCTGCTTTTGTATGGCTTTAACAATATAAATCTGGCTTACTGTGGTTTGTATAAATTCAAGGGAATGTGTCAACATGTAATCTCATATCTGTATCTTGGTGAGTTGTTTAGCTGACATGAGTCATTTGATTGTCTTGAAAGAGTTATCCCTTTGCTGGTAAAGGGCAAGTATAAGGTTGGTTGCATACAAAGGGGTGGTTTGTAATTGTTGTTTGCTAAGTTGAGCAAATATAATTGCTGGCAGTCAAAGATCAGGATTAAAATCTTCAAAAGTCTAGGCCTTCCCCTCCCCCCCCCATATTCAGTCTGTGGTTGAATATTATTAGCCCTATGATTTTAAAAATTTGCAGTTGATATCATTCAGGAGGACTTTTCCATTTGATGTTTTTAGCTGGAACAGAGCTGGGTTTCTTTTTCAGTAGTTAGAATAACGCTGCATTTTGCTTTCCAGCCTGGGACTTGTTATGAGAGAGACACTGATAACATCCCAGTGATGGCATTTTTGTCACTGGAAGTGAAGGACTTTGTGTCCTGTCAGTCTGCAAGTGCGAGATCTAAAGGGGTGAGAAATATTTAAATTAATGAGCTAAATTGGCATTTAGGTATGCCAGTGGGATATTCCATATCATATCCCGTCATGTCCAGTATATTAGTGAGGGGCTCTTCCTCTTTTGCTCTCTCTGGCTTTCTCTCGGGCTCTCGCTCTCCCGGGATTGCGGTTTCGGTTTGGGACTGTCGCTCCTCTGGGTTCATTATCTGGGAACAGGCCGGGCTCGGCCGGCGGGTGGTGAGCAGTTGCACTGGGTGTCACTCATCGCGTATTTTGTTACTGTTATCATTATCACTACTATTTTAATATTAGTATTATTTTAAGTTTTCTTTTATTTCTATTATTAAACTGTTCTTATCTCACCCTATGAGTCTTCTTATCCTTGCCCCCCAGTCCTCTCCCCTATCTCCTGGGGGTGGGAGGGAAGTGGGTGAACGGCTGTGTTGGCTGCTGACCAAGGGCTAGCCCAGTGAAACTGTCACAGATGGTCAAGTACCTATCACTTTGTCATGTCCCAAGTGTAAACTCTTCAAGAAGCATATGTGCACAAGATCAGAAAACTTTACTTAAATCTATATCATGGGAAAGTCCATTGACCCTTTACTCTTCAAGGCTGGCATTCCACATTGTCATCTAAAGTGTAAGCTGCAAATAAAGTGGTTGCTTCTAGCACTGGTGGGGGGATGGAAACAGCAGCAAAACTTTAAAAAAACCCCAAACCAAAAACCTCTTGACAATAAGAAATTCAAATTAACTGCAGTTTCAGTTCCTAAGGTTCAGTATCCTTTGCAAACCACTGGCAACAAATATGTTCAAAACAGTTATCTTTGTGTAGGTTCACTACTGTATTGTGAAGAAGACTGCAGTAATGACCATACTGAATCAGACCAGAATTTCTGAAACCTCGTCATCTAACAGTGGCTGTTAGTAGAGACCTGGAAAGGAACTGATAGGGGAAGCTGGAAGAGTGTTCTGGGAGAGCAATTTCTGACTTCAGCTTTCTGAACTGGAAGAAGTGCTTTTGTATTTAGTGTCTGAGGATGAATTCTTCTGTGAATGTGTCTAGGCTCCCTTTTTCTATGCATTTATGCATAAAAGTCCATGTTCTCAGACTTGGGACTCAGTGTATATTTTACGTTGGTTTTTTGTAACCCCCTCTGTTTTTAGTCTGTCACCTGTAGTTTCACTTAATGCTTGTTAGTTCTCCTGTTAGAAGACACTGAACAGCCATCTCTTGTCATTTCAGGAATTTGCTTGAGCATGAGTCAGTGATGCTTGCTGCAGTGTAGCTATCTTGTTGACACTGCCTGATTTTTGCACTGAAGATAGCAATTACCAGAGCATATTTGATACTGAGTCTTTGAGCACTGCTTGCATCCTGTGTTTGAGTAGAGCGTGTGACTGTTTCAGGCTTAGCACAATGGGGTTTTTGTTTCTTTGTGCAAGTTTGAAAAATGTCAAGAGGTCGGACCTGGCCTTTGTGTTTCTGAAACTTGCCAGAGTGGTTTTTGGAATCCACAGGAGCATCGGTTTATTTTTTCAAGAGACTTCTGAATGATTTGCTACCCATTACTGTACCTACAAGTATCTATTTGAACAGGATAGCTTGACCACATTCAAAATTTTGTAGTAAATGAACAGATCACTGTATCACTAGAATGAGTTGCGCATTAACATCAGGAAAATACATTCTCTTCTTTGGTAATTTATTCAAGAATACACTTGCCTGGGTGCTGTTTCCTCTTCTGAGGCTTACTGAGGATTGTGTCTTTGTCTCTGAAATGTGTTGGGAGAGAAAAGCATTCAGCAACATGAATTTTAACTATAGACTCTAGTCCTTAACTGAACTTGGTGTATGATGTAGAGCTGACTTAAAGTTTTTAATACTTCTTGTACCACTTCAAAGGGTAAGAAAAGTTGAGTCCTAATCAGCCCTTTCCTACTTTTGTATACAAACTACCTTAGAATACAAGATCAACATGTACCAAGGTCTTGACCTCTCATGGGTCTGGTACATCATAATGGAATGCTCACAAGTTTACTTTGCTCCTCTTCTGGGATGAGTTGACAAATTTGGCCGATGGTTCATAAAAATACTAACTTTCCCTTAGACTAAAAAAATTTTTCTTAGCAAACAGTACAAACTTCCAAGTGGATACTTTTCAGATTAGGTAAGGACATAGTATATGCTTTCCGTCCTCTTCCAGCAATTCCCAGAGGGTGGGACTTGAGCAGTTTTTGGCTCCTGGTTTTGTTTTTTCCAGCTCTGTGTCTTCCACTAGCAAATACCTAATACCGTGGTTCTAGAAGGTCAGTTCTGAAGAACTCAAGAGTTCATTCTTCATCCAAGTCCAGCCCTCTTGTACTTAATCCAGATTCCATTTACGCACATGCGTTCTGTGGATGAATTCTACAAAAGCTGGGTAGAATTTTCCTGTTAAAGAACAGGAAAGCCACCTATTGTGAGAATTATTTTTTTTTAAGAATAACCTCTGCCTGTGTTTTCTGTGATTTCATTCAAGGTTATGATTTGATATTACTGTATTTTAAAAGTCTTGAGTAATAGGTGTGAAAAACTGAAGCCGTTTAAGTAGATGGCTCCATTAGTAAGTTTATCAGGGAATACATCTTAATTCATCTTGGCTTGCTCTTCACCAGCTCAGTGCATAGCAGCATTTTTCTCCCCCCTCCATTAAAAACAGTAATTGCAGTAAGTTCCTGTTGTATTTGTGCTGTAATGGGAAAAAATAATGGTCTTTGTAGCAGTCTTTTCCAGACAATACTCACTTATGTCAGATAAACTTGATTGGTATTTTATTCCAGTTGTACTACTCATCTTGAAACCAAGCAAAAATTGATATCTCCTATGTAAGGAGAGTTTTATTTTAGTATTAGAATAGAGAAAGATCAATTTATTGCTCTCGGAGGCTGCTTATTACAGAACTGTAGAATCATAGAATGGTTTGGGTT
>NW_010293788.1:0-2532 GCF_000700745.2 Antrostomus carolinensis
ATTCTCCACTCAGCCTGGATTTGTGCTTGGGTTGGGCTGACCCATGTGCAGGACCTTGTGCTTGGCCTTGTTGAACTCCATGAGGTTCACATGGGCCAACTTCTTGAGTGTGTCCAGGTCCCTCTGGATGCCATCCCTTCCCTCCAGTGTGTCAACCCAACCACCCAGTTTGGTGTTGTTGGCCATGACTCTTACTATTTTTAATCTCCTGGATCAGAGCCCAGTTTCCTTGGAGAAGAATCCTACTGAATTTTAATTCACCAAGGACAACGTGGAGTTATTAACATGTAATAAACAATATTATTAATAGCACCTCAGAGTAAGACTCAACACTCTTACTTCTCCATGAGAAGACCAAGCTCAGCTCTCACCCCAACTGGGAGACAACATCAACCTACTTGACCTAAGACACCTCAACACAACGTGACTTATTTGTACCAGCAGAACTTTTGTTTCCTTCCTCTTACTTCTCCACGAAAAGACCAAGCTCAGCTCTCACCTCAACTAGGAGACAACATCAACCTACTTGACCTAAGACATCTCAACGCAACGTGTCTTATATGTACCAGGAGGCAGCAGAACTTGTGTTTCCTTCATGAAGACCATGTTTATCAAGACAATGATTGGATCAAATATCAGAATACATTTCATAATTAACTTTATTTATAAAAATTGATATCTAATCAGTAAAACCCCCCCCCCAGATAATTACCACTATCTGAAAATAATCACTAGGAATGACCACTTCTCCATTCTTGATCCACTCCACCGTAGGAATAGGTTTCCCAGACACAGCACATTCCAACTCGATGTCCATCCTCTCGTAGGCATAAATATTTGAAGGGTGAATTAAAAACCATGGTGGAACTGTAAAAAAAAAAAAGATGGGGGGAATGAAAGAGACAATTAATGGATTAATAAATTAAAGCTTAACAAGTAGAAGAATATTTGATATAAATAGAAAATATAGCTGTAAATCAAATTATACTCTGTAACCCTCAAGCCTATTAAAAATTAAACAGGAGGAAAAGCATTTATAGTAGAAAATAGACCTAAAAATTGATGTTAACACATTTTTTTGGGACAAAAAGAATTAAAACCTCAATTTTAAAGACTTATGTATACATAAAAAAAAAAAAAAAAACATCAATCTCATTCTTATTAAGTGAATATTGAGGTAATAAAATCACATTTCTTTCCAAGGATCAGATGCCACCTGAATATATAACGAGGTCCTCTCGAGTCAACATATGCACGGGCACATCCAGGTAGGAGACAAGTCCACTGAGAAATGATGAATTATTTCTCAGAATTGGGAATATTTAGAATATTCCCAATATTTAGAATATTCCCAATACAGAATTGGGAATATTTAGAGTCGAGACATTTCCATTTCGAACCAAAAAAGGACTTTTGACTGGTTTTTTTTTTTAGAAGATGAGATAATCAATAATCAGAATATCCATCCCTAGTGATTACAAGAAGGAAAAAAAGTTGAATTATCTTCTCTGGAAATGACTTTTTATTAAGCTAGTGATTATCTGGTG
Source organism: Antrostomus carolinensis (assembly GCF_000700745.2). Classification (NCBI taxonomy): domain Eukaryota; kingdom Metazoa; phylum Chordata; class Aves; order Caprimulgiformes; family Caprimulgidae; genus Antrostomus; species Antrostomus carolinensis. The sequence continues at coordinate 1,548 of NW_010293788.1, forward strand.
CCTTCTATTACTAGAATGTATTTGCAGGCTGCTCTAAGATATGCTAATTTAATTTAATTTCCTCATTATTACACACTTAAAATGATGGAAATTAGGAATTTGAGGAAAAACATTAATAACATCGTATTTTTAATGAGCCCCCACCCATGTCAGAGTGAAAAACACACAAAAATTCAGCACCCCACGTATATTTTGTTGGTTTTTATACCAAAACGATGGTCTTGTGAAGATTTATAGTTGCCAGGAAGTCAGGATTGATTAATTTCTAAAGTATCATCCAGGATTTCTCCTTTCAGACAGAAAATCCCATTGTATTTCTCGAGCCATCATTCCCAATGTCTGATTAGAATATTTATAAAGCCATAATATTAACCCCCCTCCCACCCCTAACTCTAAATTAAAAGGTGAAGATTACAAAATAAATTGTAAAGAAGCTAAAAAATGTAAGAATTTATTAATTATTAATTGGTTAATTAATTAATCGTGTCCTCAAACTCCAGCCCCAGCTTTGCAAAGGTTGTACTTAAGATTTAGATGGGTAATATTTGTGTGATCCATAAATGTTCTTCAGCTTTGTGGTGGTTGCACCGGGCTGACAGCCAAATGCAGCCGCTCGCTCACTCCTCACCCAGGGGACAGGGGAGAGAATTGGGGGGTGAGGGGAAGGAGACTCGTAGGGGGAGAGAAGAACCATTTAATCATGGAAATAAAATAAAACTTAAAATAATAATGATATTTCAATAATATTATAATTATAATCTAATATCACTTCTCAAGAAATTCAGGGAATTAGGATGTTGATCAAGAGGGTTGAAATAAAAAATTGGATTATTTATAGTATAAAGACACCAAAAAAAAATTAAAGATAATTTAGTGGTTGAGTTATGAAGAATCAAAATTGAGAGTAGGGTTCAAAAAAAAGCTCTTTGGGTAAGAAAAAGCTGAAAAAAAAATGAAGATGAAATCACATTGAGATGTTAATTTT
>NW_010293789.1:0-1785 GCF_000700745.2 Antrostomus carolinensis
ATAAAATAAAATAAAATAAAATAAAATCCTTCCTCTCTCCAAACAGGTACCATGATCTTCTCTTATTCACTATATGAGTTGTAACAGTAACTAAGGTGCAGAGTTGGTAATGAGAGCTGCTTCGGTTGTCTTCTCTTGCAATGTCAATTGGACAGTGGAGTGGTGGTCTCAGGCTACCTTGAAGAGGAGAGATTTTCTTATCATAATACTCTCTGTCTCCTTTGTTCCGGAATAACCATTTCCTGTGATAATAAACAGAGACAACCATTCACAGCCTAACAGGTCGTGGCACAAGTCTTTATTATTCTACAAAGAGAACAGAATTTTCTGTTCATTAGTGTCTCTTTGGGAGAAGACGAGGCTCTCTTGCTGCCATTAGCAGGGAAGAGCTGAGCAATGCTGCAGTCCTGCACCCAAATGGATGTTGGGGTTGCACAAAGTTTATGCAACTAAACACCGCCATGTTCACCTAAACCTGAGTCAGTGAGTCTAGAAATGGATGCTGGAAAAAAAAGTTCCACTTTCCTGAGAAACAGTGTTGTGGCTACATACTCTAGAATTTTTAGGAGTTCCTGCTTAACCTCTCCTCACCCTCCCCAGTGCCTAATAGAAGTCCCTCAAATACACTTTATTTTAAAATAATGTGTTTGTGAAATACTGTTCATTTTTATTACCTCAGATTTCATAATGACTATCCTACCTTCCAGTATCCAACAGGAGCAAGAGAGATTAGAAAAGCAGTTTCATTACAAAGGAAGAAAAATAAATCCAACCATTAATACTTTTCATTAATCTATACCACTATTATAAATTATAGGACTGTTAAATACAGTGTGTCACTATAATCTGTTATTTCGTACCAAACATTATTTGCATATTTTGACTTCTCCTTTATAACCACCTATGCTCATTCTTCACTTTTATTTGAAGTGTAATTCATTTAAACATCCATAACATGGATAAGAATCTAGTTTGAAATATAGCCATACTTACACTTTATAAATTGAGACTAAAGCAGTAAAAAGACACAACCAGCATTTTCTACTTTTCTGCAGATGGACCCTGAAAATATGCAAAGAATTCACATACCTTAGAGCAATAAGCATAATTATTTTTTCTGAAACTAAACTATTGGAAACAGCTTTTCAATACAAGCAATGTTGACAGCCATTTCACAAATGGTTGGCTTTTTTAGGTTTCTTTTTTATGGTGCTAAATCTAGGCAGCAATATTAGTCACTACCATTGGTCACAACCACAAAGAAACATAGATCCACAATTTCCTAAGTCTAAATTAAGATAAGTAAATGTGAACTCTGTCTCTTCAGAGCTAAAACACAGCAGCTGATAAACCTAGAATGCACAGACATTCCTCAGGCATCTGTGTTTCCATTAGTTAAAAAAAAATAAAAAATAAAAAATAAAAAATAAAAAATAAAAAATAAAAAATAAAAAATAAAAAAAATCCCACTTAAACTTCAATAGTTATAATCAGTGACAACTATGTAAGTCCTGACAATGCTGGGCTCTTCATTCTCTACATCATAGTTAAATATAGGTAGCATTTCTTTCCTTATCTTGCCTGCAAATCCATTTTCAGCTCACACACTTCACAAAACACATAGTAGAGGTGGGTAACACTCTTCTATCTTATATCCCAGGTGATTTTCCCACAGTGTGTTACAAGTGATCACACTTACTCACTTCTTCTGCCAGACTTCAGCAGAAGATATAACCCTGGTGCATTTTACTGGGAAAACTCTTCCCAAGTCCAGGTTTCTAGCCA
>NW_010293789.1:1817-16135 GCF_000700745.2 Antrostomus carolinensis
CACTTTGAGATTTTTGATTCCATATTTGTCTTCTCCTACATAGATGCTGTTTGTAAAAGAGTAACTCTCAAGCTGAAGTGATTTAAGTCTTTTGTCATCAATTGAGATTAACTTCATTTTAGTTAATATAGGAGTCCATAGCAAGTTTTTCAGGTACCTTACTACCTTGTGGTAACTCTGTTTATAGTAAATAAGAAGAATAGATACCAACTGAGGACACTTCACCTTGTTCAAAGACAGGATCAAAAACAGATGAAACAAATCACTTTGCAAAGACATATATTCTATGTGATTTTAAAAGAAAGCTTGCTGACTATCTTAGATCAAGAATTTTAAGTGACTTACTTTTTTTAGTGACGGCTGAAAAAAGGACCCGCTGATGTTTTGATTTTGAACTTGTGTTGAGCATTGCAATGTTTCATTATAAAATGGTACCTGGCAGCACTGATAAATGTATATAATCAAAGCAATTACAGGCTACCCTTCAAAACACCAGGCTGCACCAATCCTGGTGACTACATCTGCTTCAGCTGCCTTTAACACACATCGTTTCTGAATATCCTTGCAGAAACCTATCTTTGGGTGAAAATCTTCACACGTGTTCCTATAGTTGCCTTTCCCTCTTACAACACTTGTTGTCACCTTCACAGTAGCAAGGAAGTTACACAGCAAAATACATGTAGAGGATGATATTTAAAGCTCTCATTTAGATGTCCAGCTGTTCTGTGCTGTTAAATATCCTTTCTGAATGGCTTGCAATGCACTGGAGTGGGTTTGCAACTGTTCTGCAACTTTCATTGCAGAATTCAGGCGCACCATACAGGAAGTTTAGCTACTGGTGTTTTAGTGTATTCCATAAGAAAACATAGGATAGAAAAATATTCAACCACAGGCAATAAAACCTTCTGAAAGGGCTTTATGCATGATAAAAACATACCTCACATCCAGTTTAAAGTCATTATGATTTAATATTAAATATAATGTTTTAAGTGCAGTGCTTGCCAGAATGAGCAATCCATTAAAAGAACTGGCTTTGCAAATTAAAATTCCATTTTAAAGATTGTGGATTGCTGATAGAAGTCAAAAGTAAGTAAAAGATTTTAACTCAGATGTTCAGATGATTATAGCATGTTTATTTAATTTCTTGACCAGGTGATGTACTTATGTTTTCACCAGTCAGCTTTCTTAGGGTAAAGCACCTGTTTAGGAAATGAAATAAATACAGAACGCCTAGGAGAGGCAAGTCTTTACTTCATTGGACTTTAACCAACATAAATAGAAAATACTTAAAATTTGAAGGGTCCTTACTACTCTGCCCATGTTTTTTGGTACCACAATAAAGCCCCTCCATTCCACAACCCTCTATGACAATGTAGAAAATAATGTATTAAGGTTTTCTCTGGACAGGTGGTAACGAATTTAGGGTCAAATCCCAGAAGCAGTGAACACCCTGCTGATGGGTTAGAGTAGGAAACAACCATATTCTGAAAAAGAAGGCTCAAGTTTTTCTCACGCTAAACATTTCTCCTCCTAGGCAGCTTGCCCGATGCAGTGAAAATGAAGAGAAGAGACATGCCAGTAAATCCATAATTTATTTTATTTAGGAAAATGTTGACACACAGAGTTCCTCTCCTTCTTCTCCAGCAAGGATATGCTGTGTACCACTGTGGAAAGTCTATCCCAAAGATTAGCTTGAGTAAATTCTACTCCACACTGACCCAAAATTTTTGCCTATCTGCCCCTTCTAAATCTGTTCAGAGACCAGGTGACAGCCTGGACCATAACATACTGTAGGGGCACTTGAGGTCCTCCAAACCACTCTCTGGGCCTACCATCAGTTAGCATGGGAGTCAGCATACCAACACAGTAAAACCCTCCTCTCCTCCTACATAATGGTCTCTAGGCTGCCTCATTCCCTTGTATAAACATAGCCTACATAATATGAAAGTATACACCTAGCCATCAAAAGCAGAAGAATTTAGGATACCCAAAGTCTGATAAAGCACCGTATGAAACTTTTGCAATATTTTCTAAAGAAAAAAAAAGAAAATAGGCACTGCATCAGGCACCACTGTCAGGGTTTGGATGGCGGGCCCTTCTGGCGTGCCCCATGTGGGAGGTGTACATGACCTGCCTGTGCCAGGCACAGCTGGTTCCAGCAAAAGGTGACATTGATGCAAACTACCCACCACACCCCAAAATTGCTGCAGGCAGGGGAGCCTGTGACATCTCTGCTCAGGCAGGGGTGAGCCACTGCAAAAGGAGTTTTTGGCTTAGGCTGAGCATGAGGGAGGGAAAGAAAGGTGTTTCCATAAATGTTTGCTTTCTTTGTGGTTTTTGTGTGTTGTTTTTTTTTCTCTCTCAATACCCAAATCAGTATTGAAAACTTCATGTGGCAACAGATTAAATAAAGTTCCCCAAAGTCAAGACTGTTTTTCCCCGAAAGCCATCCAGAGTGGAATTACCTTAATCTATAGGGTAATGTAGGCAACTACTTGATCTCACACAAGAGTCATCTGGCCTCCCTTCATAGTCAGTTGTGATGCCTCTTAAGAGGACAGGAAGTTTAACATGTTAAAAGTGGTTATTTCTCTGTTAACTGTATAAGGGAGTTTACATCAAATGAAAATATCTGCTTGCTAAAATCAGAAGTTACCTAAGATCATTATACCGCTTAAGAGAAATTCCATTTCAGGCAAAAACAGTTTATTCCTTTGATTTTGTCACTATTAATAGTGGGTTTGGATTTTTTCAGAGTCTTAAGTTAGATGCAGAAACACATAAGATTTTTAAAAAGTTATGTGTCATTGTTCACAACGTCAAAGCTGAATATAAAATTTTATCAAGTTAAACAATTTGTAAAACAACAAAAAGAATTATGATACAGTATCCCACACAAAGTATATCTAAAAATACCTCAGATGAAAAATTATCACAGTCTTTATGCAGTCAAAGAGCTAGAGTTGTAAATTACCCATTAATCTAGCTGGTCCTAAACATGACATGGGAATTAAAGCCATTTTGTAATGCCCCCATTCTGTCTGGTTTTGACACAGTTAAATTAAATGCCTGCAGTGAACAGCTGGTATAAACACCGACTATTCTTCCTACTGAACAATACAGAGCAAGGAAGCAACTTTTCAGATTGTTTTCAAAACCATAATTGTTCAGTTCATGTAGAAAAACTAAGAAGCAAACAGAACCTAATCATATTCAAATAACATGTTTCCAAGATGCAAATGTCAAATACTTCCTGATGAACTGTACTTCAGCTAGCAACTGCATATGTCGATTCACATGTGTTTTGTCCAGAATTTAAATGGGAGGGCAATCAGCAGCCCTCTACACAATTTTTCCCCATTAGATGAATGATGCAGAAATATATTAATTTTCTTTTGTCATTTAGTGTACCGTCATTCAGTCTTTGACACTCAGTGTTCAGTATAAACACTATTAAAAGTAAACCACATTAATGGTGTAAATGTAATTATCAATGGCCCTTGAAATGACAAGAATTAAGCATTTCACCAAGATTCTGGAGAGGCAGGACCCATTCGTTTAAATTCATTGTAATATAGTTAACATAAACAAGATCAGACCATAAGTGGAGTCTCTGGATATTGACTTAACAGAACTATTAATACTAATTAAACAAAATTGTCAAGCATATATAAAGTACAATTACTAGGATTTTAATTTAATAAAGTATGCCAAGTGGTTTTCTATTGCCTTTGTCAGGACAGGAGATGGAAACATAAACCAAGGTAGATGGATAGATTATATGCATATTATTTCTGGACCACAGTAGTTTTTCAAAGGTTTTTTTTTTTTTTGTGAATCACCATGCACATTTATGATTAAACTTTACAAGTAACAATTTTAAAAGTGACATAGTTTTGTAGATTAACTTATAAACCACTTGTCATAGTCTTGTTAACAGTAAGCAGACTTACTGCTTTAGCCTGTGTAGCAAGTCCTAAAATGTCAAATAGAGTTCATTTCTCATTCACAGCAGTAAGAAGACTGAAACTGTGTAAAAAGATGCAAGGTAATCTCTTTGTAAAGTGGTTATAAGTGTTTGAAACAATAGACTGAAACAATTCTCTTTGGAATTCAATCTTCATACCTAAATGTACATAATATTTAAGCCAAAGCATATAATTCTGTTTGAATTCCATAGTCACAGTACTTGTACTGCATACTCGAACACTGAGGTGCAGGCAAACTAGAAATAGAGGCATATGATTAGAAGAGCCATTAATGTTCATAGTTTATGTTGTATTCAGGAAAAAAAGCAACCAAAACACTTCATCTTTGCCCATAAATGCTATGAACACAAAATATTGCTTATGTGAGGACAGCAACAACCCATGCATTCAACAGCATTCATAATTTAATGTCATTAAAACAGTAAAGATGTTAAAAGTATTTATCTTGTTCATCGAGCTGAGAGTAAGCAACTTGAAGAGGCATTTTTTGTTCCTAAATCTACCTGAAAACCACAATCACAACAGGAATGAAGGGTACAATACTCAAGATATTATATGTACACATAGTGTGAATATTTACTTGTAATTTCTCCAGGAACAAGGTAATAAATACAGCTTTTAAATCTTGCGCAGTATACTGCATTAATAAAGTATTCACAGAGTCCTCTGAAATGGTGCCATTACAAAGTAAAGCACAAGGCAGTCTTGATGTTTAAGTGAAAAAGAAAAAAATGGAGATAAACAGATACTGGCTTTCTGAGTATGCACTGGTGTGTTCTGAATATTACAATCTTCTTAACACACCACAACAGGGAAAAAAATAACAAGTTTTGCAACTGATCATAGAAAAAGCTAAGAATTTAGAAATTTAAATAGCTAATACTAAATAAGATGAACCCAGCATCAGACAATACACAAATTTAAGTCAGGGAACAACCATCTAGACTGTAATGAATGAATTAGTTAGGGTTACAGTAAATGATAACCTGATCATTAGCAAACAATATATTATGGTTGCAACATCATCTGTGAGCCTTGAAAGTAGTCTTCAACACATGTAATTCCTCATCTAGAAAACTGGACAAGTTTACACACTATTTAAAGGAAATATGTAAAACAGATGGAGAGAGACCAGCATGTAGCAACAAGAATGATCTTGATAATTTTGCCTGTTAGAAATGACTGAAAGAGTGCTGTTTAATTTAGAGAAGGAAAGACTGAAGGAAGTTGTGTTTATAATAGATAGTTAGATAGATTAGATAGATAGATAGGTAGATAGATAGATAGATAGATAGATAGATAGACAGACAGACAGACAGACAGATAATGAACCTAAGCTGCAGCAAGGGAGATTCACTTTAGATGCTAGGAAAAAATTTGTAATAGTTAGGGTGTTAAAATACTAGAATGCATAGGCTGAAGAGCTTGTAAAGTCATTAGAAATATTTCACCAACAGTTAGACAACTGTAAGGTATGATATAGCTGATCTTGCCTGAAGTGGATAACCCCCTGAAGCCCCTTTCATCCCAATTTCTACGTTTTTTGATAGTACTACATGCAAGTTTAACACTATTTCACAAGCTGGGTTCTTGGCAATATTTTTCCTTCTGGGAAAACCTTGTACAAAAATGATAATACTACTAAACTGTAGATCACCTGATTTCTGTCTGACCTAGCTGTCTCTCTCCTAGTAAATAAAATGAATTAGATACCTAATTTGCAGGCTCTGAGGATAAATGGTGTGGGTGATCAGCAAGTATTTGTACAGTTAAATTCTCTGACTTAAGCAAACAAGGTCTCTGCACACACAAAGGCTGCTGGCCCTCAAGACCCCCTAACCACGTGCTTCTGGAGAAAGCTGTAGTCAGCACTGGGTCAGGGACATGCCAACAGTGAGTACAGAGAATGACAGAACAGTGCTCAAGCCACAGCACTGCCCTGGTTTGCATATTTGAAAAGTTATGAGTCCATCTAGCTTAAAATTTGAAGCTTGGCAAATGCTCCAAATTACTGGAGATGCCCTCCATTCAGGAGGAAATCTCAAATGCTATAGTTAGTGTATCAAGTGAAGAACCACAACAAGTCTCTGTAAGCTATATGATACAGCTTTGACCATATTATATTATGTTATGTTGAGAAATAAGCTAATCTTCAGCAGTTTAGAAGACTAGAGAAATGCAAAAAAATTGTTTCAATCTATATTTTCTTCCCTCTCCCCCATCAGTGAGTCTACCCTGGTTGAAGTTTCAGCTTGAAGGGGCTGAACTGGCATGGAGAGTTTCTGCTTTTTATTGTTCTTTTTGTGCATCATGCACACAACATATGGCATTACAATAATAAAGGATGCAATGATTTCTGAGGTTTGTTTCCATTTATTCAAAAGATCCTGTCCCAATTTTTCCAAAGCTCATACAAACCTTAAAAAAAAAAAGCAATTTCTTTTTTTTTTTTTTAACCTCAAAACTACTTCCCTGCACAGTGAAGATCATAGTTTCTTCATACATTCAAACTGTTCAGTCAGGTGTTCACTGCTACATTCATTTTTGTCTTTAAAAAATTCCTAGGTTTCAGTGACTCAGTATTTCTGACAATTTGAAAGTAATTTTCCTTACAGTGTAAGAGAAGAACCACAATTTTGCTAAAAAAGAACAAAATTAATGTAGAATTGGATGTTTAAAGTGTATACAAATCAGTTTAAAGAAGATGGAAATTAAAACCCATTTGTTACTGTAAAAGTCCAAATCGACTATATTTTCCTGAAGTTAAAGCAAAATTTTAAGGATTATATACTTGTTTTCTGTCAATATTCTCTCTTCTATTTTCATCAGTGAAAGCTGTTGGTTATTTTTTGTAACTGAAAGGCCTCTTTCGACAGGCTGTAATAAGAAGCTAAGCCATATTGAACTCCATTAGTGCTTTGAAAAAAAATTTATGACTAAGAAACCTGAAAACTAAGAAACCTGTCAAAGTGAAAACCAGCATTATCAAACAGTAGACTCAGTTTATCAGTCACCATGCTGTTCTTATAATCAGAGCTTAGGAGACATCATTCCATTGCATATTTTTAAATTGAAGTGTCACTCATTAGTGGCTGAGACAGTGTGCTGACCTGATTTAAATATAAATAAACAAATAAATAAATAGCAATAGAAAATGTAATTATTCTAGTCTTGCTTAAGTAAAATCCTTTCATTTCTAAACAACCTTGAGCTGTTGGTCTCTAAATTCTTTCATTTTTGCTAAGGAATATATTTTCAATTAAAGACTGATAAAGACACTAATTATGCTTTGTGATGAAACTAGGCCAGCAAGCACAACTGCAACAAAAGGGTTTTTTTGGTCTTTTTTTTTTTTGATAAATAGATCTGAGCTAAGACAGAAAGTTTCTGGCATCATCGAACTAGCAATTATTTGCTTCCTTAAACACAGATACATGGCTGAGAAAAATGGTATCAACAGAAAAGCTGTGAAATGTTTTTCTGCAAGCCTCAGAAACAATTTTGGGGTTATTTTTTGCTTGAAAAACAAAAGGTAAATGTTTCAGACACAGTATTAATGGAATTATAGGAGTTTTTTGCAAACTCTCTGTTTCATGCGCTAAACTGGACCCAGATTCTCAAAGATGTTTAGAGATGTACTACTGATTCACCAGGAGGAGGGGCCTGACAACAATGAAAAAAAAAAAGTCTGTTACTAAAACAAGGATCTATTTGTGCATTGAGTTCCTCCAACAACCTCCTGAGGAGTTTTATTCTACAAAAAGGAGCTGACAAAGTTTGATTGGCTATGTTAGAGCAGGTATCAAGCTACATGGTTATAGCAGAACCTCAGCCCACTCTTATCAGGAGGACATTTTTGCCCTTTAGAAGCTTCAGGCTCAAACTAACTGAATTCACCCAGCAGCATAATTCAGTTGAAAATAAACTGCTTTCAGGCAGCTGCTAACTGTATTGATGTCATCAGTCTGCCTCTGACAAAGTAGATAATCATAGAATCATAGAATGTATTGGGTTGGAAGGGACCTTCAAAGGTCATCTAGTCCAACCCTTCTGCAGTAAGCAGGGACATCTTTACTACAGCAGCTTGCTCAGAGCCCCATCAAGCCTGACCTTGAATATCTCCAGGGATGAGACCTCCACTACCTCTCTGGGCAGCCTGTTCAAATGATCTACCACCCACTTATTGAAGGACCTTTTCCTGATATCCAACCCAAATCTACCCTTTTCTAGTTTAAAACCATTACCCCTCGTCCTTTTGCTACATGTCCTTGTGAACAGTTCTTCCCCAGCTTTCTTATAGGCACCTTTCAGGTACTGGAAGGCTGCTATAAGGTCTCCCCAGAGCCTTCTCTTCTCCAGGCTGAACAACCCCAAATCTCTCAGCCTATCTTCACAAGAGAGGTGCTCAAGCCCTTTGATCATTTTTGTGGCCCTCCTCTAGACATTCTTCAAGAGGTACACGTCCTTCCTGTGTTGAGGGTTCCAAAGCTGGACACAGTATTCCTGGGGTACGCTTTCTTTAACCTTCCTTTTCCAGTTTACATACCTGTAGAAACCCTTCTTGTTTTTCTTGACATCCCTAGCCAACGAGGATTGTCCTGACCCAGGTGCAGGGCCCTGCACTTGGCCTTGCCGAAGCTCATGAGGTTCAATCTGTGAATACAAAGATAAGCAGACTAATACAAACCCTTCAACTGATTAAAAGTCTGTTAAACTGTAAAATAAAAGATTTTACATGCAAGAAAAAAGAAAAGGTTAAATTTACTGGTGTTTTTGGAACTTAAAGTGTATCAATCTATTTGTATTGGAACGATCTTCCAATACAGGAAATACAGGACTTCTGCTTCTGGTAAACAAATGGAGGGATATCTAGGTATCCATGGAAAGAAATTTGGTTTATGGGCGTGAAGTAGGAAGGTGATGACCATCTTCCATTCTTCCAAACACTGTATGTCATACCTTAATTTCTATTTGGCAACTACTTAGCAAAGTGTAAGCAAAAAAATTAGCAAAGGGAGGTCAGCAGAAAGCTTGACTGGAAACTCAGCACTTTGTAGAAACAAAGCTTAGGGTTTTTTGCCATTAACCTGTTTCTGGGACCACAGTAAAATGTTTGTTTTGGTTTTCAACAGGGAGCTTTAAACAGAAATAAATAGAAGCATAAAAGTTCTTTAAATCAGTTTAATGTTATAATTGGGGATTTGAATGCTGGAAGAAAAATGCTTAATAATTCAGAGAAAAAGAATCAGTGAAAGAATGAGCACAAAGCAAATCACAGTATGTGCAAACAGGAAACAATTTATTGGCTCAAGGAGAGAAGTAAATTAGTGTTCCAATTATTATGTTCTCAGAATTCCTTGGTGAGTAGCTCTTCTCGTTGCTAGATAACTCAAAATAATTCAGTTTTATAGAGTAAATTTTCTAAGTAACTTGTGGGAATTTAACCATAAGACTGAATAAGGCTGATGGGAGCTTTATAACTGATCTCTTTTCACCAGTGTGCTAAAGGTATTTACCTCTGAGATAGTTTTTAAAGGTGTTTACAACTTCTCTTCAGAGTGATTACACTTCAATGTAAGGAGGACAACCTACTCTTGGCAAACACATGCACATGATAGAGGATGGTGATTTTTTTCTCCAAGTGTTGTGTTTCAGCTTCAAAGGGAAAATCCACCTTAACTTATTTGGATAATAAAATTTTCTTTTTGTATTGCACTTCTAGCTTTAACAAAAACTTTTAAAAAGTGAATGACCTTTTTCATAAACATATCTTGTGTTATTAGGTAAAGAATTTTAGAAGATTAGAACTTCGAAAAGAGTCTTAAGCATGTCTGCAGTGATAACAAAACTGTTATGACAAGTGATTTTAATGCAAAAAAAAGAATATTTCTCCCATAGATGCACAGCTCCCAGATTGATTTATTCTTCAGTATAAAACCACTTTAGCTGTAAAATGCTTTGTTCCCCTTTAAAACTTTTTTATGACCATTACCATCAGGAAACATTGTATGTGTCATGCTAAAAAAAATAACTAAAAAAACCCCAAAAACCACTGGAGCAGTCAAATTAATTTTAGAGAAAACAAAAGCCCACCAGAACTTCTCAAGCTTAGAAGAAATAGGACTATATGTTTTCAACATATTTTCAATATTTAAAGCATAGAGATATAAAGCAAGCAACTTCATAAAGTCCTCATTCTTCAACAGCATATGCAGCCTTGAAAATAAAATTATGTCATCAGTTTCTATTGTTGCACATTAAGGTCATCTTTCATATTCTTCTTCATTAGAGTGACTCTTAGCTTGTGTCCCAGGTCATATCATCCACGTTGTTCAGATAAGAAAGAGAGAGGAAGGCAACATACATCCTGACAGTTCAGAAGTAAATAGATAAAAAAAAAAAAAAGAAAGAGTAAAAATATAATCCAAAGACTCAATAATGCAATGATAAGGCCAACAAGAAAAACATAAATATTAATATCACTGGCTGTCCTATTTTTCACATGACTTTGCTTATATCTTCACTGAATATTCGTAATATTCGTGCTTGCAAGAGCAACCTCCGAGCAAGCTGCACTTTAAGCTCTATATGTCCATCCTGAATGCATCCCTCAAGCAACAAGCCTTACTGGCTTTCTTCACTTTTTTCCAAGTGGGCTTATGTTATTCTTCCTCTGAGGACCACCTGTAAATGTGTGTTCTCCCTGAGAACATGTCTAAGCCCAGCCCTTTCCGAACAGGCTTGTCAAAAATTATATATCACACAGAGCTAAAGGGAGCTTCAACAGAGGCCCAACATGCACATTTCCCTTCCTTACACCTTACATTTTAACAGCTTATGGCAGTTACATCCAGTTCAGTTGAATCTGTTTTTGCTGGGAGAGACAGTCTGTGCTGTGTTGCTTTCTATAAGCAGATTGGATCTCTCCCTCTAATAGTAGAGAGCTCATAATCTATTCACCCCTAACTGTTCCTCCACAGCTAGCATTTGTTAGCATATAGATACTTTCAGAAGTTAGTATAACTTTTTTTTTTTTTTTTTACAGCTAGCTCTGGAAGTATAAATCTTGATAGGGTATTGAGCTACACAAGGATTATACTCTTATGCAAGTATGGGATCTTTTTTCTTTACTTCCAATAAAACCCTCGACAATTCTTTGACACCACCATTATGGTCCATTCATCCCTTGTTCCTCTATTCTCTCTTGCACAAATGCACACACACATATAGAGCCTGGTTTCAATTAACTCAATGCATTGAGGAAAGAAAAAGGTAAATGGAGGACAGAGCACGTGATACCTGTAACTAAACAGAACACATACAGCTTGCCCATTCTTGATAATGGATGTTGACAACAACCCAAGGATGACTGTTTTTGCCAACAATATAAAATGTTAATGTTTTATCTTCTGATGTAATATATTTGAATTACAAAATTGTTGAAATGTTTTCAGTAATGATTTCCAGAGGAACTGAGATTCTTGTTTATAGCCAGCAGTATTACATGGCACTCCTGACTGAATGGAATAAGGTGATAGTGTGTGTCTTGTACCCACTGAACCATTTATCTATCACAGTATTCATGCTTTTCTAACTCCAAGCAATGGACTAAGCGAGATGCATAATTATTCTTATCATAAGGAAAAGCAGAAAAGATGAGGAGTAGAGTAGGCACAAATCAATACTCCCAGAGGCAAACAATTGCTGTACAGGTGCACATTGTATTAATGAAGAGTGAATATTGATTTAGTTAATAGCAGTGTTCCAGTAAACTTTCATAAGCATCAGTGACCCTGGTTTGTGAACTCTTCCATGAAGGCAGATCCTATTATCTGTATGGATTCCTGTTCATTTATAGAGGGCTTCTTCCATGAAAAGTAGTTTAAAAGACTAAGGATGACTAACAGCAGAGCAGTTTTTAATAGTTACAGTATAAACTTAAAGCCATTAAATTTTACTTATTCCCATAGATCGTAGGAATCTACAAATACCAACCTATTCAAAGTCTAGTCCTGAATTTGCAGGTACATAGGTAAAAAACCTGACATTTCAGATATTTCCCTGAAAATTTTTGGAAGCTGGTTGCTTTTTCTGTTTGCATGTTCATAGCTCATAACTTTGGGTGCAACTTCACTGTTTCAAGACAGATTCAAGATCAAGATCCCCTCTGCTATGCACAGAGGGTGGCCATGGTGTCTCCACTCCATCCTCCATGCTGTTTCTCTTAGAGTCAGCGACTCTAAGGTTGCAGGTTGGACCTAGGGAACTACCATGGAATAGATTTCTTGAATACCAATTGCACTCCACCTTGAAAGTTTCCTTCACACTGTACCTTCTCTTAAGATGTAGATATAAAGACATTTCTAAACCACCTCTAGTAATAATTCCACATCTCCCTAGAATGAAACTGAGGAGTAAAAGTCCCTTAAACATTTCTGCAAGTATATTGAGAAATAAAAGAAAGGCTGCTGTATTAATGTCTTTACAGATATTGGTAAAATACAGTTGTTCCTTGATTGTTAAAATATAGCTAATGTTGTCCATGAAGTCTTTTAAATAAAAACTGCTGTATGCAAGTATCTTAAATACAGATTTCAATGCTATAGTGCAACTATACTTTCATGAAGGCCTGTTACACTTCTAATTTTTAACAATTAAAATATATATATATATATTTTTTTTTTTTCATTCCTGTTGACTTTTGCTAATATAAAGTTCTCTATGGTATAAATGCATAAGCACATTTAGGGTTCTGGATCTTTTAAAAATCTTGCTGTAGTATCAATCCCACCCTTTCTTTCCAGGTGCTCACTTCTAATGAGAAAAGAGTATTCCTTTGCTTCTATTCAGGTAGTCCAGGTGGACTAAAGATTCAGTTTGCCCTAGCTGTCTGTCAACAAAGTGTCTACAAACACACTAATGTTGTTCTTAATTAGCTTACATGGAATTATTTTCACTTTTATCTAGTAAAAAGGATTTGTTTCAGCATTCAGCTAGAGATACAGGTGCCTACAGGTGAGACAGGTGTTTAAGCTTTCATTATGGTAAAAGGCAATCTAGTCAATATAGTCAATGGTGAGTGATTCAGCTGACCAGTCAATTGGGCAGAATTGCAAACTTAGTCGTAAGCAATGGCACATCATCGTATCTGAGATATTTTAGGGTATACATACTAATCAGCAGATAAGACACAGGACCAAAGGGAGACCTGGGCTGCCAGGTCTGAACTAGAACAAGCCAGGATGCTGCAAGGTATCTATCTCCAGTGTTACCAGACAACTCCGATTAGGCAAAGGAAGCAATGCCCCTTGCATCTTCAGTCCAAGGGGGTAGATCACTCTCCAGGTGCTACTTATTGAATTGATATACATTGGCTCAGTTGATATAATATTTCAGAGCCATAACTCCCTCCTTGGATCTTAAAATCCATTCAATGTGCACGATCTAGTCTTGCTTCCTGCAGAGTCACTGGTGGATAGTCAAAAGGCCAAACCACAGTTAGTACTGCCCCTGTTTCAGCTGAGGCCAGCACAGCACTTGCCGTGTTCTCACTCTGGAACACAAAGAAATTCTCCTGAGGCAGAGTGCTGTCAGCAGAGTCACAGCAATTTTCTTCTCCCAGGAGGCCACGAATATCCCTCCGTTATGCTACAGGGTTACTGAAGGAAAACTTGGAGGAGAAGTGGTGCTCCATTGAAATCTGTACTGGATATATAGGAAGAAAGAGTCTCACCCTGCTTTTGAACCCAGATAAACCCTGGGTCCCTCTGTAAATCATCTGGAAGTAACAGGTGCTTCCAAAAAGCATACTCCAAAACTGAGTGCACTTAAGATGTCAGTCTCTAATGATGGCTATCTTTCTTCAGTGACTCCAAGGGAGTTTTGGCAAAGTCAATCCCCATTTATTGCTTTCGGCTAGGTAGAATAAATTTAGACTAACTGGCTAGGAGTCAAAGATAATACAGGGCAATTATGTTTTCTTATTTCTCCCCACCCCAAGCCGGCTAGAATTTTATTTTGGAGGTGCCCATTAAAGTATTTTGATAAGTTTCTGACCGACACCTCTCTAGTTTTGAGACAGCCTTCTCATCTTCATAGTTAAATGAATGCTAAGTAGGCTGCCAGAGAATAGATTGTCAGTCTCTTGGCAAAGTATATTTTGCATACAAGCCTCAAAAGACATTTCTGGTGATTCTTCTTGGAGAAATTCAGTTCTACAGCAAATGAATTTTTTTTTTCAAAAAAATCATAATTGTTTTGACTTTTGTCCTGTCCCAGGAAAAATACTCTAATAAAATGTGACCATGAAATGTTGGAATTCAAGATCCT
>NW_010293790.1:0-19279 GCF_000700745.2 Antrostomus carolinensis
ACTAGATGATCTTTTAGGTCCCTTCCAACTCTAACCGTTCTATGATTCTATATGATTCTATGAATACCTGATCACATTCCAGTAAAGAAGATGAATAATAACTATTTAGCATACAAGCTATCTGGAAGCTGTAGATGTTCTTACTGTAAGCAAATAAAAGTGTTCTCCTATAATGCAATTCTATTCTAAAAATAGCTCTAAAAGATTGAATTGTATGGCTCCATGTATGTTGTTTTTCAATTAATCTTTATAATGTGCAACCCTACAAATTAACCCAGCACACACAATAATCTAGGATCTCTCTTTTCATGCATTATCAAATATACCCTCAGTAGCATTGTGAAATTCTGAAATTATCAGTGAAACTGAATCAAGTAAATAACTCCTGTAGAAAAAGGACAGCCAGGGTGGCATCTCTGTACAACTTATTTGAAATTACATGCTCTAGGTGACGCAGGGAGAAGAGATTGTACCTGACTCCTTTTTAGCTTTGCATCTGGCAGGAGTGACCAGGAGCAAAGAGCTGCAAACTAATGCTCTCCATAAATCACACTGTGGGAATGTGACTATACACAATGTGTAGTTTCACTTATTAAGAAGTCTCATTTCTAAAAATGTAGAGTCTAGAAAACAATAGTTGGTAACGATACACCTTTTTGTTTTACTACAGCCATTTGGAAAGAAAAAGTTAAACAAAGATGGAGAAGATAAGGGGGAAAAAACTAATATAATTTTATCCCACCAAGAAGAATCTAATTACAGCCTATTAACAGCTCTGTAAGTGTATGTCTTGTACCCTGAATTACTACAAACCTATTCCAGAGAAGTCTGGTGCACTTATAAAGATTTTTTTTAAAAAAAAAACCCTACATCAAGCAGATTAGAGTGTAACAGTGGATAAACTGTGTGAGACCAAAGGTCCATTAGTTTAATACCCCGATAATGGCCAGTCCTACATGCTACAAGAAAGAACAGAACCAGAGCAAATCTACACCTTGTTACATTTAAAGGTCATCATCAAAAGAAACGGAATTGCTAACAGTTTGTGTTATTCTTCCAAAATGCTAAATTCTTCAGTCTTTTCTTTTGTTAAGTGCACTGATGTGAAAATCCAAGATAGGTTTGTTTACAGGAGAGTTTGTCTCATAGCAAATGCTGTTGGCACAAGGTATCTACTGAAAGCAACTGAATTTGCTGTCCAATATCTAATTTTGTTGGTTCTTTGCTTTTCAGAGCTGACACAACCTAGCACAAGGTTTGCATGATTACTATTTCAGACTACTGGCTAAAAGATCACTGAATCACAGAATCGTAGGGGTTGGAAGGGACCTCAGGAGATCATCTAGTCCAGGCACCCTGCCAAAGCAGGTTCCCTACAACAGGTTGCACAGGAAAGCGTACAGGTGGGTTCTGAACATCTCCAGAGATGGAGACTCCACAACCTCTCTGGGCAGCCTGTTCTAGTCCTCCAACACCCTCACAGTAAAGAAGATTTTCCTTAGGTTTGTGTGGAATTTTCGGTGTTCCAGTTTTTGCCCATTGGCCCTTGTCCTGTCACTGGGTGCTACTGAAAAAGAGCCTGGCCCCATCCGTTGGGCCCCCACACTTCAGGCATTTATAGACATTGATAAGATCATCCCTCAGTCTTCTCTTCTCCAGGCTGAAGAGTCCCAGCTCTCTCAGCCTCTCCTCATAAGGGAGATGCTCGAAGCCCCTCATCATCTTTGTGGCCCTCCGCTGGACTCTCTCCAGAAGATCCCTGTCTTTCTTGAACTGAGGAGCCCAGAACTGGACGCAGTACTCCAGATGTGGCCTCACCAGGGCAGAGTAGAGGGGGAGGAGAACCTCCCTCGACCTGCTGGCCATGCTCTTTTTAATGCACCCCAGGATACTGTTGGCCTTCCTGGCCACAAGGGCACACTGCTGGCTGTGTGTGGCCAGCCTGCTGTCCACCAGCACACCCTGCTCTAAGTCAGGATACATATCACTGAGTCACCTAGAAGAAAAAAGCTGTATGTAGGCAGCTGCATAACTTCTCACTTCAACAATAAATTTTGCTGCCAACTTCACTTTTCAATATCTTAAAAAAACCCAAAACCTCAGCTGATTCTGGTTATGCACATCTGTGGAATCCTATGCTAAGATTCTAGTTCTTAGAGCACTCAGTACATTAGCAGGACATGTAAGTAGTAACGATGCACTATTAATAAGAAAGAAATCCTTGTCTCCTTGTCTTTTCACATTAAAGTTAACTGTGAAAAGATATTAATGTAAAATTAATTATATTCAATTAAAATAAAAAAATTCAAGCTCCACTCAGTCTACACACATTGGAAGGATAAAGACCCACCTCCAGAATATCTATCAGGACGTTCTCTTCTGGCTGCTTTGTGCTCCGGACGTTCTCCAGCAGGATAGAATAGTAAACACCTTGCGGGTCAGACTGGTACAGGTTGTATGTGTCTGTCTGGTACCACTCCTGAACAGCCACAAACACCTGGCTTTCATCTGTACTGATTATCTGTAAATCCTGAAGGAAAATAAGATACAACATGACTCATTTTCCTGACATTTATATTTTACAAAAAATTAGTTAGCCAAGGTAGTTGAATACAGGGGCTGGGTAGGGGTGAATGCATCTGGAAGTTCAGTGACAATAATACTCAACATAATAGTAATCAACATGCTGTATGCAACTACTCCGAGGTGATGAGTCACTGTCTTTCAGCCACAGGTTATCAGAGTGCAAACCAGCTTAGTGAAGACCAAAAATCATGAATGTGCAAAAGTTGTGGTCTGCTTTGACTTTTATGGAAAATGACTTCTTGAAAAGAAGAGGAAAAAAAAAAAAGAAAGGAAAAAAAAAATAGTAAATTATTTTCCAAGATCTAGATGAGAGTCAATGAAAGACTGAAACATCATAACAAAAGTTAATCTAAATAAGGTACCTCGGGTACCTAGAGAATTAAGAACTATTTTGTCCAGGGTAAAGTATAACATAGCACAAAGAGGATGGGATATAATATCCAGAAGTTACACATAGGAAGTCATCATAGTACATATGATGCACACAACTGATGTATATTATAGGATATAACACTGATTTATCTATCTAGGTAGACAGATCCACTTAAATATTCAACAGTAGTAACACGAGAGTCAACATTCTGTATTAATTTCTCACGAATTTCAAGCATGGATATTGAAACAGCTTGCTTTCAGTTTTCCCAGCTTCTTCACTCCAAACTTCTCAGACAAAAAATGCACAGCTGGGGAAAATAATTTAACACTAATATTAAACAGAAGAAATAAATCAGGAAGAAACAACACTGAACTAAGCTTAGCAAACAGAAAAAAAAAAAAAGGAAATAAGTTTGCAGTAGGATAGAGCAGCGTAAAGGCAGATTTTGAGGATACTTATGAAATGATATCTAGTCAAAGAGATTGAAAGCTTGTAAACTCTTTATGAATTTGATACTTAACTGGGATACTGTATACAGTTCTGGTCACCTTATTACTGAAAAAATAAATAAGGGGATGGAATGAATATGAAATTGAACTACCAAAATGTCAAGAGAATATGTTTGGGAAAAAAGGCTTAAAAAATAGATATCAAGAAAACAACTTTGTAGAACGTTAAGAGACAAATAAAATTCTGTAAAAACACATTTAAGACAGAAGACAATGTGAGTAACACTGAGCAACGGTGAAGACTTGGCAAAGCACAGCAGTCACACTTTAGGCAACATGCATGATTCAACTGAGGCACTTAGATTAAAAAAAAAAAAAGACAGCAACAGAAATAAAAGAATACACGGGAAAGATTGTTAATATGAACAAAAGATGGTTATTAAATAACTAATCATTTAGTTAAAGTATTTTTATATATCTGACACATCTCAACACAAAAGAACCAAAGTGAAGTTTCCTATCAATGACAGCTCAATCCTGTTTTCAAACACTTTCTTGTTGAACTGTGTACTAAAGTAGATTCTTGCTCAGCATCCCATTAGATCTTTTTTCTCTTGTACTCAAAAAATTACCCAGAAGCAAAGAGTCTGGCAGAACTCTAATTCTTTCCATCTGAGTATGAAATAGCAATTATTTTGACATAGAAATGCCAGCAAAACCCAGCAACTGATCCCAATAGGTTCTTTAAAAAGCCTCTTGCGTGTACAGAACGCTTCTTATCCTACCTTAAATATATGGCAGAGTAGCCCCCATTACATGACATCTAATACTGAATTCACCTTTTCTATCACACTGTGAGACAAGGTCTCATGATTATCCATTAAGTAAGGATGGAAGTGTAGCAGGGAGTGAATCAAGGAATAAAGAAACAGTTGTTTTTTGTTTTTTTTTTTCATGTGAAAACCTCTAAAAAACTTTTAATCTCTGATGCCAGGAACTTTCCGCAAAATTATCACCTATATTATTATGATAAAATATTTATACAGTGCCATAAACAAATGCAAAACTTCAGTTAATGTAGGTAAGGTACTTTCCTTGCCCCAAGTACTGATGGGGTGGCAGAGGTGAAGGCAAGGAGAACAAGTACAGTTGTGTTTCTCGTGCCTCAGGGTGGGGTAGGAGCCGTGGAGTCAGCAGAAGTGGTGCACAAAGACCCAAAACATGTGGTGCAGAAGGACAGGAAGATTAATTTTGGACAGACTGGAGGGATCAGGTGAAAGAAAAAGGTTGGATTGGAGAAGTTTACTGCAACAAATGAGAGTTTACTTTTGGCAGTGGCCGTTACCAAGAGGTTTGTACACGTCGACTGTTTGATACCAATTTTTTCTGAGGCAAGAACTTAACAGATCCTGGTTTTAGCAAGTCAAATTGCCTTTCCACCTCCTTGTACTTTGTTCCTTCCATTCAGAACTTACACTTTCATATTTACAGTTAAGTCTTACCACACAGGCTGTTGAAAATCTAGCTAAAACAAAGCTAAACTGTCATGCCACTCTTGCACAGCTCCTACCCTGGAAAGCTGAATTTAAAAAGAGGAAAAAGTAACTGATTGACAAATACAGAGGCTGGGTTTTCCATGTGCCAAGCCCAACTCTTCAGCCCATCTACTCAGCAGATGACAAGCATATGAAGATGGGTTCTCAGCAAATATTGTTAGACAGAACTTAACTATCAGTAAAGAGTTAACTAAAGAGAGAGAAGAAATATCTTAATTCACACAATAAGAGTTTTTATTGCTTTATCTAACTCACAGCCACAGATACTACCTTAGGCTGTAAGCTCAGCAGATCCTATAAGGAAAGTATTTATTATTTGATGATTTAATGCACGGACTACTGCAATTGCCTTCTTGCTGGACGCCTTGCTTTCTCTCTCTCCACATTCTGCAGGCTACTAAAACGTCCCACTGATTGTATAATTTTTCTTTAATTATGCTATTCACACATAATTTACTCAAATTCATGTACAAAGATCTTCTTTACCGATGTTAGAGATCTTCACGATTTGGAATATTCCTTACTGTCACTACTCAGATTTTTGTTTATCTCCAGGCTGCTTTTTTGCATGCATTCAGTATTTCAGCTACTGTGGTTTACTTTAATTTTCATGCTCAAATGAGAAGGTACCTGCACTTCCAGGCATCCCAAGGCAGAATGTTTTTCCAGATTTGCTGTAGCAACCATGTTTTTTCCTCTGTGGCATGACCATTCCTCCATGGACATGCTTTCTCTCACCTCTACTACTTTACTTTTGCTCTGTCCAGTCTGCCATGTCTGCTCTGTTCCATGCTGACCCAAGCACCCATGTTGTCAACATTCTCACTTCTCTCTCTCTCTCTTGTTTTTTGCAAAGCTCACAAATGGAAATTTGTATCAGCAATAGTCTGTGATTCCCAAATATCACTATTCTCCATTTAGTTTATCTCATCATCTTAGTTTGTAAGCTGTTGTACAGTTCTGAGATGCTACTAACTGTATTGTCCAAAACTCCTTTTTTTAACCTCTAAAACCCCATGAGATTTCTCTGTTTTGTTTTCTACGGTGTTTCCTGTGTACTATATTCTGCAATTTCCTTTGTCACAATGTTTCCTTCCTCCTCCTCTCTTTACTAGGTAATGTTATACCACACTAGAACAGATGTTTGTATGTTTATCACTAAAAAAATCTGTGGAACTACTCACAGGTCCAAGACAGTGGATCAACCCAGAGCCAGGGATAGGTCTACCTATAGGTGCAATCAAAGAAGCCTGCAAAGTGCTCTAAAATCCACTACGCAATCAAGTCCATGGGGTCATTTCCCTATGGATGGATGAGAGTAGACAGAATACAGCCTTCAAATAATGTAAACAGCCACCCCAAGGAAAATGGGATGAACTGTCTTTTAAGTCTACTTGGAGTTAAATACTGGGTCTAAATCGCAGCTAAGGAGATTTAGCTTAGACATCAGAATATCTTTCTATAATATTGTCTGGTCATACTCACAGAGGATAAAATGCTTAGGGAGATAAAGTAATCTTCATCCTCAGGAGTTGTTAAGAAAAGATTAGACAAATATCTGTCAGGACTGGTTTAGACAGATGACCATGTTTTGGAAAAGGACTTCTCAAGAAGCCTACGATCTTGTGAAAAAAAGGGAAAATAAAACCACACCTTACTTAGATGACTGGAAATGTTACACATACAGATAAACATATCATTAAAAATATAGGATTCTTGGTTTTTTTAGAGTTTTGTAGGGTTTTTTGGGTTTTTTGCGAGTTGTTTGTTTTTTGTGTGTTTGTTTTTTGTTGTGGTTTGTTGTTTTTGTTTTTTTTTAATTCAAGAGCTGTAATTTCTTAATTATGCTAAGGAAAGTAAACTATTTCCAGATAAATACGAACTGCAACTTGATAATGGAATTAGAATTAAGGGCAGGTGGAAATCTTTTGATTCAGATACTTTTATGAGTATACTATATAAATCCCAAAAGTTATTAAAGACTGCATATTAAAAACTGGTATGATTAAACAAGGCACCCATTGACAGGTCACATCACTCCTGCTCTCTCAGGGACTCGCGAGCTGCTGTATTTGTACCTTACAACAGTAGCAGAGAACAAAATTATTTTAATAAACACAAAGACATTTTCAAAGTGATGCTAGAAATAATTAGACATGTATAGAAGGTCAAATTGTGCCAAAAGATGAGCACTACTTTAAAGAAACTTCATATCACATGGGCAGACCTGGTCTATTAAACAAAATAAATAACTCTGAGGGTGTGTGCATGATGCTGAAAGAACTATGAATTATGCATGTTCAGCCATGCAATGGAGAGCAAGCACCCAAAAACTCTTCCAGTAAGTACAGAGTAACTATCAAATATTACTTCTTTTAAACATCCATACTGCTTAGGATTTTTTTTTATTATTATTTTTTTTTTACTTTTAATGCAGAGATACCAACTGATCAGTATAAGACTTTTTCAAAAGTATCCGCTGTCTTTTAACACAGTTAAGCCTGTTTTAACAAAAGGCTAAATGAACACCAAATCAAAAATCAGTCAAGAAGCCCAAAAACATTAAACAATTAAAATCTGGGGATTTGTGGAGCTGAGGATAGGAGGGAGGAATGGAAGAGAAATGTGTTATTTTCACTGTATACAGCCCCATACCATCTACATTTAGTAACCCACCACCCTATAAGTCTGCTAATACATTATAGAGTTTTATATTCAATAAATGCTCAATGTGATTTACTCTATTACTAACTGTGATAAGAAACCCTATGACACAAATAAATACAATTACACCTTGAAAACAGGAGGATATAAAAGATGACAAGGATCATATAGCTAGCCAGTAGTCCTTTGTGTAGTAAAATATGCTGATGACATAGAAAACACCATTAAGTGAAAACACTGTAGGCAAGGTTCAGCATAGCTGGTATAATGCTTTGCAGACAGGACTGTGGTGCTTTAGTCAATAAGGCAAACAAAAAAACCCCTCAAAATTCCTGTTTTTCAAATCTTACAGTTTTCTGTCCAATGTCAGAATTTTGCCCTTCTGCAATCTTTTAATGCTGTGGTTGGGCAACACATTAACCTGAAGCCAGTGATACATTAAACAGAGAATCACGAGGAGTAAATGTATCAGAAGCGCAACAGATGTAAGCACTCAAAGCTGTGCAGTCTCAGCCTTGACCTCCAGCTGCACCACATTTATGCCCCTGTAATCTCTTAAATACAATCGAGGTAACTGGATAGCACATATCCCAGAGATAATCTCCCTAATCTTCCTTTCCCAGCCGAGTAAAATGGTGCAAGGAGAGAAATCAATAATAAGTTACCCTGTGAAGAAAAGAACAGTTCCTTGAATCTGCCTCAGATGGATTTGTACCAGGGGAGCCAGACAGCTGCTACAGCTCAGGTTCACTGGCTAATGCTGTGACACTTCCCAGGAAAGGAATACTTCTACTGCATCAAATGCCACTGCTACCTGTATTTCTATTTTGTTTCCCTTTATTCTTTGTTCAACAGCCACTCCAATGGACTTTCAGAAGGATGGAGAAGTAGTCCTGCTGCAGCTGCAAACTGCTCTTCTGCCTCGCACAGATGAAGGACCTCAGCCTAAGCCTTGTCGAGTGATGGATGACAGAGGTGGAGAAGGGGCTACCCAAGTGGAGAAACAATTCTTGGGAGACTAAGAGCCTTGCTAATGAGCTGTCATAGCCTCAGTACTTTGTAATCCAACCATCATGCAGACAGAGCCTCAAGAGAACTTTGTCTGCTGACAAAAGGGTGGCAGGAATCTTTCCGCTCATTTCTGCTTTTAATGAATGGACACATTTAAGGAATCCTTGAAAAAGTTATGGTAAGAGGGAGTTTGAGAGGGAAGAGAATACATGCTTCAAAAGACTGATGTCTATTTAGGCAGAAAGAGTAAAACTGCTCAAAATATTTTACCCTTTATAGTGTTATATCTATTACTTGATGATACAGACAAGTTTGTAAGAAAACCTGTGGTTAAAATAGTGATGTATATCTCAGACTAAGGCAAGGAAGAGGTGGGCCTGTTTCAGGCCCCTTAGAAGGGCACTAGGGGATAATCAAATAAAAAGAATATATGGAGTTGAAAACTGAAAAAAATAGGAGATTTGTATTACCATGAATACATTAAAGACTTTAACTTATTTCTAAAGCAGTTGGATTTTTTTCTTCTTTTATTTTTGTTTATTTTTTCTCTGTACTCTCGTTTATCTTGGTTACCTTTAAAATTTTACATTATTGTCTATTTCACAAGATTAAAAAGACTCACAGAGATCAAAACAGATGAAAGAAGCTTTTTCCACACCATATATTTTCAGAACTAAACTTTCTGAATTGCAGTAGGATATAACAGACAATAGAGCTCTCACATTATTAAGATTTTGTAGTTTCAGATTATTTACCAGAGGTGGGAAGGGGACTCAGAGTAATGAAATTCTTCCAAATTCAACAGTAAAATTACCATGATTTGTAACAGATTATTGGCTTGGTCAGCAGTTTTGTTAATAAATTTTTTGCTTACACTATCAGAATGAACTAGTTCCCAGTTTTATTGTTAGTCGCATTAGAGCATGACTCAAAATCCTGAATAAGGACCAGAACCCAATATCCTCATTCTCCACACCACACCTCTCTAGGCGAGGGCAATCAGAGCTGCAGGAAACTGTGCAATCCAAGTGTGACGACTCCTCGATGGGGCTGCATCCTGACTCTTGGATGGGGCTGTGTCCCTCGGCAGGCCTGCTCTCCCAGCAGCAGTGGCTTAACCTCTGGCTCCAGGCTGAAAACAGCCCAAGGAGGATCACTGGATCTCCCTAGTTCTCCCTGGAACATACCTGTATACCTAACCAGCCATCTCACAACACAAATGCAATCCTAATGCTCTTGGCTTAATTTTGATATTCACTTCCTATGACTTAATCACTCCTGATTTTGCTTTATGAGCAGAAAACAAGCAACCTTGGTAAATGGAATATAGTATAAAAGCCAATTCAGATTTAAAACAGTTGCTTCAAATTTCCTCTTCTGTTTCAGGGAGTGTACAGGCAGCCTTTAATATCTCTGCTACCACTCCACCTGGCAGCAGCTGGCACTTGACTCCTGTCAAATGCAAGAGACAGCTGTGTGATTCAATGTAATGTAAGTGCCAAACACAATACACAACATAAAACAAAACAAACCCCTCTCAACAGCAGGCAAAAAAGCTAAAAATAAATAAAAATATCTGAATTCTGTTGATCAGATGGCTCCCAACAGCTCTGCTCTCTGTACATATACAGAGCTATGATGTGTTACAAAGGTGATCTAAGTGGCACCGTGGAGCTGGAACCTAGAAACTTAGCACATGTAAAGCTTGTCTAGAAGCTGCTTTTAGTAGCTTCTGATTTACAAGTAAGAAGGCCTTGAGATATGTCCACAGACAAAAATTTATCCTTTTTCTAGGTTTCTCTCTGGGGGTACATTTAGAGAAATACAGATAAAAATAAAAATACAAACAAAATAAAGCAACTGAATCAGCAGACTTTCAAACTCTTCATATCAAAAGGAAAATGAGATATCAATAACATATTTTAATTACTCAGTCTGAAAATGTTAATTCTATCTCCATATATAAAATCACCGTGAAACACATCTGTGCTGCAAAAGAGTAATATCTGAAGAGTCCAGCACTATTCCCTATGGTTGGAGCCTGTTTTTCTAGCACAGCTCTCCTAAGGTTCTTAGAAACAACCTTGACCAACCCATAGCATCTTCTGACACAGGTATGGTTTTCCTTCCTTGTACACAATCATTGCTCAAAAACTTTGGTCAGTGACATGAAGCACATTACACAGACCACTTGGAAAGAGATTTTTTGAAGCCTCATTCAATTCTTCTAAGAGAAATTAAATACAGCCTCTTTCAGACTCACTTAATCTCCTGGTTAGGCAGAATCTAATACTTAAAACCCCTAAAACTCAGTTCTTTCAAAAACTATTGTTTTTAATCAAACTTAAAAAACAAATTATTT
This sequence comes from Antrostomus carolinensis, assembly GCF_000700745.2. NCBI lineage: Eukaryota > Metazoa > Chordata > Aves > Caprimulgiformes > Caprimulgidae > Antrostomus > Antrostomus carolinensis. The sequence continues at coordinate 11,005 of NW_010293790.1, forward strand.
TTAAATTCTCTCATTCTGTTCATTTCCTACCACCATAAAAGTAGCAACTCCACAGTCACATGTTCTAGATATACTCTTAACATGCCAGTGTCTTTGCTGATATCCTGCTTCTCTGCAAAATTACATCAGTAATTCGTTCATATTAATCTTCTCCCTTCTGTTCAAACTGGCTTGGAAGATACATTTCTACTGCACTCAGATGATTCTCACTCAAATATGGTGTGATGAAAAATTCCAGAGCTGTATTCCTATTTACTTCAGTATCCAAAATTTCTGCTATGATATCAAGGTCCCAAATCACTTAAAAAAAAAAAAAAAAAAAAAAATATCTTTTACAGAAGAGGTTAAAATGTCTCACATTCACCACTGTTGTAATGGATGTCTGGCTTTCAGGCCCTCTTAGTGAAATTTTCAGCTTTTTTGTGTGCAGATACCCAAGAAACTTTTCTTGGAGGCATCATCAAAATGCTAAAGAGATACAGTTTATTTCGTTCCACTCATCAGGTACTGCCTGAACTAGCAAGAACACAAAAACACCCTTTTCCAAATGACACAGTCATCCTGTTCCTAGCTTCATACTGACTCTATCCAAAATGAAACCATTAACTTCCAATTTATTTATTCAGTCAAGCCTGGAGTTAATCTGCTTAGCAAGAAAAAAAAAAAAAAAAAAGACAAATAAACAAAAAATTTTCCAAGACAAAGAATTCAGCATGCAGCATTATTTCAAACAATCCAGACTACATATGACAGAAACACTAGTGAGTTATGACCAGCATTTTTTGAGTACGTCAGAAATGCACTCAGTAAGAGCGTATGCCCAGTAAACTAAGCACACTTTGCAGATTAATGGATTTTAAGGCTAAAAGTGACTATTAGATCCCTTAGTTCACTTTCTGCTCTCTTTCCAACCAGAGAATTAACAGCAATTATTTCTGCATGTTTTATAAGATGTAGGAGGAACAAATAGCTTCTATATAGTTAGAGCAAACTTCCCAGAAAGGCACTCAGTTTTGATTTGAAAACTTCAAAACCTAGAATTCCTGTCACTTTCCTTGGCACTTTTTCAAACATATAATCACCAACGCCATTAAGAAGTTTAGCTCAGTTTCTAATTTGAACATGTCTGGATTCAGCTCCCAGCTATGGTAGGTCTTTCTCTGCTGCAGCACTCCATATTTTGTTTCCATAAGGAGGCTTCCTCACTACAACCAAGTTGCCTCTTGATCTGCCTTTTTGAAACACAAATTATAGTTTTTCCAGGGTTATTTTTCAATGACATTGCTGCACTGATCTTTTTTATAGTGTGGTCCCATAAACATAATACAGGTCATAGTGGACTGCAGAAGTGTAGTAGAAATAAATGACTGGAAAGGACCTCTTAAACTGGTTTTGCTGCCAAGGAAATCTCCATGTAACAGAGATGTAGCTTACCCACTGTGTGCCGTGTCTCTAGCCCTCCCATGACATTTTCTGCTCTTCACAACTGATGCAAGCTCATCTGTTATAAACATGGGTGCCTACAAGATCACAGAATCACAGAATCGTAGGGGTTGGAGGGGACCTCAGGAGATCATCTAGTCCAGCCACCCTGCCAAAGCAGGTTCCCTACAACAGGTTGCACAGGAAAGTGTCCAGGTGGGTTCTGAACATCTCCAGAGATGGAGACTCCACAACCTCTCTGAGCAGCCTATTCTAGTGCTCCATCACCCTCACAGTAAAGAAGTTTTTCCTTAGGTTTGTGTGGAACTTTTGGTGTTCTAGTTTTTGCCCATTGGCCCTTGTCCTGTCATTGGGCACTACTGAAAAAAGCCTGGTCCCACCCATTTGTCCCCTGCACTTCAGGTATTTATAGACATTGATAAGATCATCCCTCAGTCTTCTCTTCTCCAGGCTGAAGAGTCCCAGCTCTCTCAGCCTTTCCTCATATGGGAGATGCTCCAGGTCCCTCATCATCTTTGTGGCCACTGGACTCTCTCCAGAAGATACCTGTCTTTCTTGAACTGAGGAGCCCAGAACTGGATGCAGTATTCCAGATGTGGCCTCTATTAATGTAGTGTACTGTGATATTGATATTTAATTAGGAGGCATGTGTCATTGAGGAGGTATAGTACACATCCAACCTAAAAAAAAAAACAAACCAAGAACAAAACCAAAAAACCCCCAAAACAAACCACTTTCCTGAATGGTTGAGTAATTATGCACACATGGATAATCATAATTCAAAAATTTCAGTTAGTATGACCATGTTCTACATGACTGCAGTATCAAGAAGGACAAACAGTGCTGCATAGGCCAAACACAGCAGATTACTGGGAGTGAGAAGGAAACTGCAATAGAAAGGTATAGATTCCTGCACAGGCCATCCAGAAGCAGAAGTAATAAATGCCCAGGTGTCTCTTACAAGATTTCTGCTCTTCCATTTCCTAACAGACAACCTTCTCCCACACAAGTTAGCATAGTCAACGTTGCACTAATGATTTAATTATTGCCAGCTAGCACACACTTTTAATTACTGATTTGGGTATTTGAAAAAATATCACAAATAATTAAACATTTAGGGAAACACCCTTCCTCCCCATTCTCCAGGTCAAACACCTCTTCTTCCCCCTTCCTACTCTTAAGTCCTTTGTTTCCACATTGTTTTAATTTGGTTCCTCCCAACTACTTCAGTGAGGCAATGGGCTGTGCAGGAGGTTGGGGTCACCTGCAGAAGCATTTATTTCTGCTGCTTCTTGCTTATTCTTTGCTCTCCTCCATTGCTCATTACTTGTTTTCTTCTGTCCCAGTGCAGGTCACCCATTGGCTGCAGTCCTTGGGGTGTCCCTGCCCCAGTGGGAGCTACCCAAGGGCTGCATCCCTCAGAGTGTGCACATCTGGCATGTTTTAATGTTTTGAACTGGATATTCTTCTGTTGTTTTCCTAATTACAAATTTTCCCAAGAAAGCATACAGACTACATTGAAGGTCTCAAAAACATTGAAATAATTACATGGAAGGGTTGATGTATTTACCTGTCCTTGGCTATATATTTCTTGTTAAAACAGATAAATAAATAAATAGCTATTTCCATAATAATACCTGAGGATTTGATTTGAGGGTTTTGTTAATACGTTGTATATTTGAAAACAGAAGACTACAGACCACCACTTAGATTAAAAAAAAACCAAACCAAAGATGAAAAAACAATATTAAACACATTATTTGTTTTAGAAAAATAACAACAAAAGCAGAAATACATTGTATTCCACTGTCCTTCATTAGATGAGCAATGAATTAAACCTGTGCATTTCAAGACTTGCAAAAATAACATCTTAGTTCTCTACTACGTAAATGACAGAATCACATAGAATCACATGAAAAGGCAGGAACCTCAGGAGTTCTCTAGATCGAGCTCCTGCTGGGAGCAGGGTGAACTGTGAGGCCAGAGCAGGTTACTTGGGGCTTTATCCAGCTGGGTCTTTAAGATCTTTAAGACCTCCAAGTCATTTTTCTTCAGGATTGTAAAAGCCTTCTAACTACACATAAAGTTATGAAACACATTAAGTGCTGCACAAAAATTCAATTGCATCAGTTAGCCCATATGTAAATATCTGTTTGTGCTTTGTTGTTAATTTGCTATGCAAATAGAGAAACCCTGTCACTATAAAAATATGCCACACTGAAGGAACCTCTCAACAAGCCTTGCCATTTTGCTAAGTAATTAAAGTTCATATTGGGATTCTTTAATAAAATAGAGCACCATCAACTGGTAAAATTCTCTTATATTATTATTCATGCTTATACCAGAAAGCACTATGTGGAATTAAACTGTAATTGATTCTTGAAAGAACACTCACTCAATATCATTACATTGCCATTGGGTGTGTAGTACAGCTTTGTGGAAACAAAGCTCAAAAACAATTGCAGTAACTGATGACAAATAAGCTATTGTATGTTCTTGCCCTCTATGGCTTATGAGCTACTACATTCCTAGAATAAAAATAAAAACAGTAGGGTCAGAACACACCACAAATGAGATTCATAAATCATTGCAAGGAGAAATTATTACCTCAGAATAATGTGGTTTAAAAAGAAAAGAACAAAGTTAGTAGGTAGAAAGAGAAGAAGAAAAATATACAAATAAAAATGTGTATACTTACTTTTGGCAATGCATATTTTGGCAACTTCATCTGTACAAAGCCATTGCGACGGTAAGACACATAATACTTGGTCCGATTTGCTGATGTTGTCTACACAAAGCAAAAAACAGAATAGATTCCAAACTCAAACTCTTATATTCTCCCTCTCTTTAGGAAGAAAAAACGTTATTTACTTCCCACTTTTGCCATTTCAGCTCTCATATGGGTGATACCTGAGACGACAGCATCTCACTGTCCCCAGTCCTTACTGATACCTCAAAAACCATTGGCCTCCCACATTTCTGCCCTTCTGCAGAAATCCAGACTGTAGCACCCTCCAGGTAGGAGGTAGGGAGGAGGTACACTGGCCATGAACAGGTACTCCAAGGGCAAGTGGTACTCCAACACGCTTTTCAAAGCCCAGCAATAAAGACTAAATAAATCATGCTAACTTTATGTAAAGCATTAGATATATTTGACTAATATTTTCTATACGGTATAAAACATTTCCCAGTACAAGATGCTGACATACCACATGGAGGATAATGATGCAATTCTGAATCAATTGGTTGATCAGTTTGAAAGTCAGCAATGTGTCCTGAAGACACAAATACACACTTAAATAGATTGTTTAAACATGTATTTCAACTGCTCGCATATGTGGAACTGAAGAAAGATTAAGTTTTATGTCAAATACTTGGGTGCTTATGAAGTTTTTCAACAAAGAAAGCCAACAGAAATGTGCATTGAAAGGAACATTGCTGCATGACTATTACCCATTAGCCCCTTTCTCCTTTTTACAATAGCAGATACACTGGTCATTCTAAGACTTTTATCTTATTCACACTCACACAAAAAAAAAACAAAAACCCAAACAAAAACCCAAAAAAAACCCAACGTAAATATTGTTTCAAAGTACCAAGAGGAAGATTCTAAATAACCATTCATGAAAATACTCGACTAACACCCTCTTTAGGTTTTTCTAGTCAGAAATGTAAAGCCAAAATCTGTGCTGGTATACAAATCAGCACATTTCCACCTAAGCCTCTTGAGTAGATTAGATTTGCAAAGGTTTTAGCCTTTGGTAAATAAAATTAACATTTTTTCATATTTTTTGCCCCCCAGAAAATCAGCTAGGTAATGGCCTGTCAGTCATTTTCACTAAGTTTATAAAGGGAGGTTGCTTTGCAGGAATGGCCTGGTCAAAAATGAAAATGGAAGAAGTGAAATGAAACATGCAAAATTTTTCTCTAGCTGTCCATGACAAATCTGATTGTGGAACAGAATCACAGACAGACTCATCTTCTATCTTTGACTTAGAAAATCCACTTAAAATCCTACCCTAATCTCAGTTTTTCTCCTCAACTTTTGTGTTTAAAAAGGGAACCTAATCTGGAAAGCAGCCTGTCCTGAAGCATGCAAACTTGACTTGGCTCAGTAAAAATAGAGTTGATGCATGACAGGAAGTCCATCTGCCTGAATATTTTAAAAATATCAAAGTATTTAATATTAGAATCATTTTCACTCTTTTCTTAAACCAATTTCCTTTTTTGTGGTAGAGAGAATGTGATGCCCTTCAGGAATGTGATTTGTTAAATGATGGATTAAATTAAAAACCTCACCATTTATTTAATTAGTGTTAAATAGCAGTCTTATCCATCTTTTCACAGCCTTCTTTTTCATTATGCATTTTTTAATGTCACTCATTTTAAATGACTGAAGATGACACAAAGCAGCAGAGAATCAGAGTTGAAGCAGCAAGTCATGTCAAGCCTCACTGACATTACAGGTTGGCCTATACTTAAAAACAGTGTTGAAACTTTAATCCTCCTACTAAAATCACCGCTGAAACTGCCCGACTGCCAGTGCAAGCTGGGAAAGAAATAAATATTAGAAAGTTCCTGATCTTTGTGGATATAGACACACTGATGAAATGGGGTTGAGATCTTCCTCTAAGATAGTAAAAAGCTGAGATTTGGACCAGGATTAGCAGTGGAGACCTGCAATGCTCTGATTCACAGCTGCACAGCTGAGGGGATGTAAGTGATGCCACAGGCAATAAGACAGTCTCAAACTCTCCTTTTGCACAAATGATTCTGCCCCATCTTCTTTCTGACAGATATTGCTGTGATATTAAGAGGAGTCCCTGGCTGATTCTAATTTATATAGCAATATTTTAGTCTAGTGATAAAAGAATTTCCACGTGGTTTCAAAAGTATGCTATTTCTCAGATGTGCAGCTGCTGTGTGGTTTCCCTGGAACAGTTAAGTAATGTCCTGCATCACACCTCAGGGGTGGCTGTGCTTCAGCTGTGACTATGGGATCCCAGAGTTATTGTCTATCCACCAGCAATATGGATAAGGCTAACTGTGAATCAATGTATCAATAAGAGAGATTTATAGTACCTACTGTGATTTACTGCAGGTAAGACTGATGGGGAAAGACTAGAGATGTTTCTCCTTTATGAGGAATATACACACTTCTGTTCTACTGACATTGATGTATCTCAAATCTACATAGACTATTTTAACAATGGTATCATTTTGCTAGTAGCAACTGTCCATTAATATATGTGTACATTTCCAGGTTATACTTCTATTTTGTGTCTGCCTATGCCTGGCATGAGATAGAGTAACAACAGCTCGAGATGCAATTATACAAGATGTCTGGCAAAACAAATTGCTTGAAAAGGAAGCATCCTGTGTTTTGCTGAGCACAGCAGTCTGGAAGTTCACACAGTGCAAAGCACTTCTCACCATCTGCACACTGTGAAATGGATTTTAGAGTGTGCCTGGGGGGAGCCACAGATAACACCTTTGAGCAAGATGCCATGAGTGCTAGACCTGAGCTGAAACATGCCTACTTTAACTCAAAAATACTTTTCCAAATCCATTTTGCTGTTTCTTTGTGGTGCTAAATGTTCTAAACCATGGAGGCCTTTGAAACTGCTGTTCCAAACAAGAGGAGGACAGATCTTCTGTCTCTTTGTCAATTTACAGAACCTTTTGGAAGAAACAGTCACAATGGGGGAGAGTTGCAAAGAAGCCACTCTGATGTATACCAAGGCAGGGGTGTGGAGAGCTATCCATCACCACAATATTGCTTCCCCGCAAGAGTCAATAAACAAGCTTTTGCAAAAAGCAAATCACATCAAAGTAAGGGAAAAATTATAGTTAACCATTGACGAAAGTACAAGCAACTTCCCTAGGAAAATACAAAAAAGCAGGTCAGACATAACTTTCTCTTAGAAGTCTGTAGCTCTGACAGATTCAAACCATAACCAGTCTCAAGCAAATTTTCAAGTGTGCCTGAGCTGTACATGGTGCCGTAAGGCTGATGGAGTTCCAGCCCAAGTTTCTGCACGCAGTTCTTGTAGTTTGGGAATGAAATAACCCCAGTGTAATTTGGACCATCGCTACTTGCGCCAAGCTTCCCAGCTATAGCCATTTCACCCTTTCGCTTCCTAAGTGCAGCTCTAGACATTCTTCCCCAGGAAAACCTCTTCACGGGAGAATCCATGTGAAGAACTACTCCTTGGATGCTCTTCTCAGGTAACCTTTTTGTGCTATGGAGGTACTGGAAATGACCCAGAGAGGTTGTAAGCCTAAAAATGGAAGGGTTGCATTTTGCTTAACACACAAGAGTATTTCTCAAAAGTAACTTTGAACCACACAGTCCACTTGAAAATTTCCATCTAGTTAAAGTTAGGTCAGTGATAAATTAAAATCAACGGTATAAATACGCAACTGGTTGCAAAAGTTAAAGACGCATTGGGGGTTTTCACTAATAAAGGAGGGCTTTGTTCCATGTAAAAATTCATAAAACATCATTTATACTCTGGAGTAGTTTTGTTGTTTTGTTTTTTTTTTTTTTTTCCATGCTCCTAAATTACAGTGTTGCTGCACTGTTTAAAATTTTAATTTCTAATTTGAAAATGGGCTGTCTCTCTAGAAAGTGGCAATACCTGAAGAAATATGTAGTCATCCTGCACAGTCAGGGAATCCCGATCAGTGCCACCAGGGAACTGTACTGTCATTGTCTTATCAGAGCAATTTTGAATCTGGCAAGTGATGTAGCGATAACCTGAGGGAAGAGAGACAGAAACATATGACAGGGCTATCAAGGGAAAAAGAAGCAAGCAGTATAAAATGTTAT
>NW_010293790.1:19322-20608 GCF_000700745.2 Antrostomus carolinensis
TTATATTAAACCCTCATACAAGAGTTTTTCAATCTCCAATGTACTGAGAATATATTAACTGCTTACAGTTCAGATCATTCCCGGGAGGCAGCCTGTTATTATCCGAATTTTGCTGGTCCAGAGAGATTAGGGTTAGATGAATGAGACATGGGTGGAGATAATAGTAGGAGCGTCTCTTCTCACTTAATCTATGCACAGGGCTGAATTATTCACTTGGAGAAATAGCAGCCTGACACAACATAGATAAAATCAATAGATCAACCCCAGTATAAAATTGTGGTGAGTGAGAAGAGAATCAGACTTCATTTAATAGACGGTGTGAAGAATTTTAAAGGCTATTTTCAAAGCTCTGTAGCAAAGTTAAGACACACTATTAACACGCTATTGGAACTGCTCTGTTGAGGCAGGACTCTATATTTGGAGTTAATATCTTGCTGAAAAATCCTGGACTGATTTATATCAGTGGAGGCTATGGCCTCTCTCTTCCTCTCCAGTTAGCAATGGGCAAGGAATATCCTCTCTGCCTGGGCTATTAGAAAAGCATCACTGCATCTTTGATGCAATCTGCTCTTATCAGAGAGAGCAGAGTCAATAATCCTATTTTACCCCAGCTGTGGCCCAAAGACCTTCTCCTAGATTCAAGCCCTTGTACAGCTCATCCTTCCTCACAAGCTTCTGAGCACAAAGTACTTGAGTGACTTTCTCAAGTGCAGTAAGAAAAATGTTATATACACAATCCTGTGTCCAGGTCGCTCAGTCTCCCCACGCTCCAGATACAGCATGAAAGAGCAAGTAATGCACCCTCACGCATGTCCTTCATTACTTTCGCGGTGTTATAGGAAATGCATTCCGCACTTTATGACATTCAATCACAAAAAGCCAAACCAGTAAACTAGAAACAAATACTTGTTTTAAAATCTAGATCTGTTTAATAGGCAGCTAGAGTCAATCCAAGTTCTCCTCCTTATGTCCAAATCATCATCACAAGGATATTTGAGCAAGTGCAGCAATGGGCCACTGAAAAGTCTTGCAGCTATTCGTAATTCACATGACAAGCATTATAGTTCTTTATCAGAGATAGGTAGTACAAAGATGTTGTTTCCACTAAGATCAACAGCAATGCTTGTACTGACCAAAAGTGCACAAAGACAGTTTTTTCAGAACCCAGTCAGGAGATATTTCATGAGAGTTTTTCTTTTTCTGCTGTTTCTGTTAAATAATAATAAAAAAATCTTGCAATAATAATAATAAAAAAATCCAGCGAGACCTGGACAGGCTGGAGAAAT
>NW_010293791.1:0-503 GCF_000700745.2 Antrostomus carolinensis
GGGGGGGCTCATGTTGGAATGCAAGGGGCACCCCCTCCCATCATCCCACTTTAGAGCATCCTCTCCTGTCACCCTGCTGTGGAGTGTCCCCTCCTGTCACCCCACTTTTGAGCATCCTCTTCTGTCACCCCACTTTAGAGCACCTCCTCCCATGACCTCACTTTGGAGCATCCCCTCCTGTCACCCCGATTTTGAGCACCCTCTCACATCACCCCACTTTTGAGCATCCTTTCCCATTACTCCACTTTGGAGCATCTTCTCCCATCAATCTAATTTTGAGCATCCCCTCCTGTCACCCCACTTTAGAGCATCCCCTCCCATGACCTCACTTTGGATCATCCCCTCCTGTCACCCTGATTTTGAGCACCCTCTCTTGTCACCCCACTTTTGAGCACCCTCTTCTGTGACTCCTCTTTTGAGCACCCCACTTTTGAGCATCCCCTGCCATCACCCCACTTTTTAACATCTTCTGCTGTCACCCCACTTTTGAGCATCCTCTCCTG
>NW_010293792.1:0-14203 GCF_000700745.2 Antrostomus carolinensis
CGGGTGCTGATGGGTCCCACCGAGGGCCTTCAGCGAGACAACAGCTTGCTGGTAATTAAAGCAATCTCCGCTCTCCAAGCAACCCCATTTCCCAAGCTTTTGTTAAAACCAGGTGTTAATAAAGCGTTAATTCTATTGCTGCTCCTTATTGGTGTGTCTCTAGGGAAGAATGTCTGACTGGCAACCTCTTGGCAGTGTGAGATGTGGCATTTGCTGTTCATCTTCAGAGAAAGAGAAAACACCAGCCTGGGTCTTCTGACGCTGTCTGAATGTGCGCCCGCAGCCCAGGGGCCAGTGACCGCACCTGGGGCTGCATCCAGAGCAGCGTGGCCAGCAGGTCGAGGGAGGTGATGCTGCCCCTCTACTCTGCTTTGGTGAGGCCCCACCTGGAGTACTGCATCCAGTTCTGGAGCCCCCAACACAAGAAGGAGATGGACCTGTTAGAATGAGTCCAGAGGAGGCCACGAGGATGATCCGAGGGCTGGAGCACCTCTCCTATGAGGACAGGCTGAGAGAGTTGGGGCTGTTCAGCCTGGAGAAGAGAAGGCTCCAAGGAGATCTTATGGCCACCTTCCAGTACCTGAAGGGGCCTACAGGAAGGCTGGGGAGGGACTTTCTGCAAGGGCGGGTAGTGACAGAACAAGGGGAAATGGCATCAGACTGGAAGTGGTTAGATTTAGATTAGATATTAGGAAGAAATTCTTTCCTGTGAGGGTGGTCAGACACTGGCCCAGGTTGCCCAGAGAAGTTGTGGATGCCCCCTCCCTGGAAGTGTTCAAGGCCAGGCTGGATGAGGCTCTGAGCAACCTGATCTAGTGGAAGGTGTCCCTGCATATAGCAGGGGGGTTGGAACTAGATAATCTTTAAGGTCCTTTACAACCTAAACCATTCAATGGTTCTATGAATTGGCTCATTTTTTTTATTTAAAATGAGCTAATTACACACAAGGAAGAAGGAAACACAACAGCAAACCCAGAAGATGAGACTTAGTTTCCAGCAAAGCTTGCAGGGGTAGGGTATGGAGGACTGAAACATTAACAAGGACATGGTGATACCAGAAACTTACAATTCAGTCACCATAAAAAGAACAGACCCCCAAGTTGTGTACAGATAAGATAAATGAGCCTACAGACCAGAGATAAGCAAGTCTACTAAAGAAAAATGGTATCAAGGAAACAGGAGGATTCTCAAGGCCAGATCAGTGCATCCTGAATCTGGTGACTGAGTTACAAAGATAGGGTTAATTATAAAAAACCTATGCATTAGATTTACTAAAATAGGTGAGCATCATATGAATATTAATAAATCTGATGTATTTAATGAACATGCTTTTGTCTTTCAGTGTGCATGTTGGGAAAGGAGAAATCCCCCATGCACCCAGCGCTGTAATAAACCAATGTTGGCTTTCTAAACTATCATTAGGTTTGAAGAGTTTTCTTGGTTACAGTTTTTGGTAACAATGGCACCTGGTTCCTGCTCCCCTCACGTGGTGGAGCACAGCTGCACCTCTGCAGAGAGAGGCCTTGCTCCTGCCAGCCCTGCTCACGCTATCGATGCTGGCCACCCCAGCACAAGACAGCGAGGAGTGGGCCTGAAAGTGCAGCTGGATTTCAGTGCATGGCATTCCCATGCTGTGGTGGGACCACTGGCAGCACCCACGTCTATCTTTTCTCCTCATCCAGAACCCTGTTTATACGTTAATCGTGGCAAGTCTGTTCCTGCGAGGCTTGGCTCACTTTTGTTTCCACAGGCAATTATCAAAGGCACTAACAGGTTGTGTGACAGTAGGATTCTGTGGAAATCAGACATTCACGTGAATTTTATATGGCTTTCTGGTGGTTGGGTGTGGATCCCACTGTTATTGGGAGGGAATTTCACCTGCTTTTTGCTTTCCCTGTTGGGCAAGCATTATTGTTGGGCAAAGAACAGCAGTAGCTGTAGCAAACCTAAAACCATTACCAAGAAACACTCGGTGTATTGTGGGGTACTCACACCTTCAGGCTACAAGCAAGTGTTCATTAAAAGTGGGGAACAGTACACAAGCCACACCAACTGTCAGGACCCTCTGGTCCATGACCCATTTGTTAGTAGCATTTCTCAGGAACGGGAACAGGCTTGGAAGAATATCAAGCTGTTGAAACAGTGCCTATAAACCATTGTAATCCTGCTGGCATGGGAAATACTGGACACCAGGAAAAATCCTATGGACTTCACTTGTAAGAGCCAAGGAGTTACATTTCTGCACACAATGTGACTGCTCAGCAGCAGCTCCGTAAAACATCCCTGAGGTTCTCTGCTCCTCAGGTGATTTGTGGATCACAAAAACATATATTAGATTTTTTAACTTTTTTTTTTTTTTAGGAAAAGTTGATGCTGAGGCCACCATTGTTGCTTACAGCACAGCCTCTGATCTCTGCTGCCTCTTGGAGACCAGTGCCCATTGTACCAGGAGCACTTTAACATGTGCTGGCTGGCTTGGTGCTACCGTCTCCTCCTCACCTATCTGCACTCCTATTGGTTTGATGTTGATCTCCCCATAGAGGAAGATTCTTCCATAGCTTCCACAGTGAAGCAAAGGCCATGCTCCTCGCTACTGCAGCTATCAGCCTTTGACTGCCTCTTCACACCCTGAGCAACAGCCAGATGCTCAGCGCACAGGGACTGTCTCTGGCTCCCTGGCACTCTCTGTGTGGGGAAGCACAATAGCCTCAGTGCCCAGGGGAAGAATGGGTACTCAGAAGCCCTCACTGAGATTTCTTAGGATGCAGGCACCGCTACAGCCTGTGCAACTTCAGTAACCCCAAAGAAACTTGTTCCCCTTTATAGCAAACACTCATAGAAAAGGCATTGCCACAGTCACACCACAATCTCTAGCTCTTCTTATAATCAGCTTTCCTAGCCTTCGGGTGCTCTGAGCACCGGTGCCTGGGCCTGTGAATGTATAGCTGAGCTGCTGCAAAACTGCTCTGAGTGACTGATGTTTTGACTTTGACTGAAACCAGGATTCTTTCCAAACATTCACAAGCCCATGGTAGCTTCATAAGGGTTTAATCACAAGAATGAGTTGAAGGATTTATGTCACCAAAAGACATTCCCACAACTTAGTAACTTTCCTTTCAAGATCACTGTCTGAATGAAACTTCCCACACTGCAAGCCCTCTGGACATGGCTGACCTTCTGCCCATGGTGCCTTCTCCCAGTATCAATGATTTCAGAAAATGCCAGGATAAATCCCAGCATGACTTAGTGATAGGCAAAAAGCCACGCACCAAAAGAAATTGCAGAGATGTGAGTTAAAGGGCAGATTCTGCAAAAGGATTCTTAGTTTTGCATGGGGCAACTTATGGTCAATTTGTAATACACTTACAGACAAAATATCTCCCAAGGGGTAACGAGAGGTCTTCTTGCACAATTCTGTCATTTGGGAGTCACTAAGGAGTGTCAGAACCTCATGATAAAAATCCGTAATTAAATGAGGTTCTAGAAAAACAGGTGTTTGCAGTAGGAGGAAGACTGAATGCCGCAGCTTTGCTCAGACCTAGGACAGGCTGAGCACACTGGCCTTTATGAAACACCTCTCGAGACTGCAAAACATAGAAACAGCTGGATGGAGTGAGACTAAAACTCCCTCTATCTGCTCTCTAACTGAGGCCAATAGTAGGTGCTGGGTAAAAAGTAAGAGGTGATGCAGTGATTCTGCTTGAGAGTTTTCTTTTGGCTTCCAGTCATCTGAGGTTCAAAGACTTCCTGAGCCCAGGCGCCGAGTTGGATAGTGAGGACAGTATTTCAGTGGCGGGATCAAAGGCAGTGGAAGAAAGGCATGCTACCACGGGGATCAAATGCAGTCAAGACATAGAGAGTGCTGTACTGGTCTTGTTGCCCAGGGGAATGTATCCCTTTCATCCTGCACCATTTTTTCCATGTCCCTGGCATTAGCCAGTGCCTCCTTAGGCTGCTGTCATGGCAGGATGTCAGCTCCTCCTCCTTAGGCTGCTCCAGGATGTCAGCTGCTCCTGCCCGAAGCACTTTCCCTGCCTGAGGGCATCAAGGCAAAGAAGAAGCCTGCCAGAGTGCAGGCTGTGGTTTGATGATGTGATAAAAACCAGTTTTCAGCCATTTAATTCCAGGATGAAACTCCATAGCCATGTAAGGCAGAGACACCTTGCTGGTTCAAACAGGTAAAAAAATTTTGATTGCTTAGCGCTGTGTATACAACTCTTACACCAGAGCAGGTATCATCTGTCCTCTCTCTTAGCTGGCAGAAAGCTGGCACGAACACCTACCACCAGCCTAAAATTGTGCCTTGTTCACTCACTGATTCAACAGATAAATGACAGTGTGTCTGCATCTGCTCCAGACCAAGTTGGGCTTTTGGGGTTATTCTCAACACAAAACTTACCCTTGTGGGGCCTCATAAAGGACAGGGACATACAACAGATGTGCCGAGTTCTCGCTTGCTACCTGCCATTTCCTATCAGTGGCAACTCAGCTAACCTCCTCTAAAGAGTATGTGGTTAAGGACCTCAGGGAAAAAAAAAAAAAAGACTATATTTTTGCTCTTTATATGCATCTCATAGATGTAACTGACTTCAGTATCAGTTTCACACAGATTGCTGAGTGCACAGTTCAATCCCAAATCTTTCCAAACTCCACAGTTCATCTAAATATTAAAAGGCTTGGAAAAAACAGAGGTTCTTTAAACCTCTGGTAATAGAAGCTTTTGTCATAACTGAGAAGAGGTCAATGTGGTTTTGTACAGTATAATGGATTTACTGATGAATGGAACATTTCAAACTCTCTGATGGGTTTTATCTACTTTATATTCCAGATGTTAATATAAGTAAATTCTCTAAACTCTCAGACAATTTGTCCAGTATGGCCGTGCAGCTTATGGTGGTCATTGCAGCTCTTACATGGATTTTTGAAGTGAAGCTGTTAAATTCTGTAATTTCTTTAGATCCTTCAAGCATATTAAGAAATACAAGAAATGGCTTTTCCAACACTGGATACAAAGTGAACTGGGAGAAATTGGAATTCAAACCATGAAAATATATTAGAGTATACTGAATAAAAATGAAATGAAACAATTAATTTGGTTCCTTTTTCTTCCATGTATAATGACAAAAGGACAGTGAAGATCAGCCCCCGTTAGCAATCCCTATTCTCTGACAGTTGATATATATCATGCAATCTCATTTAAGGGCCAAAGCAAAATATACATGGGCTCAGAAAGAGAGAAAGAAAACAGTAATGGAGAAGTTCTATTATAAAAAGTCACCTGGAGCACTCCCAGGCATTGGAGGGTAGTTTTCTGCAGTACCTTTTCTAATACATTTGTCTTTTTTTTTTTTTAATGTCTCAAATGAATTCTGCCATTTCCCTTGGTTATTATTTCACAGTATAAAAAAAAAATCTGACAAAAGGCTCATCCCTGACTATCAATTCTAATTTTTCCCTTTTTTATTTCATTCTGTTATTAGGTTAGGTTGATTTATCATCCTTGATGAAAGCCTGATTTTTCTGTACTGCCTGTTTGCATGATCAATATTTACCTCTAACCCTATTATGATTAGTAGGTTTGCAAAACAGAACCTTAATTTTGCTTACTTCAATTGCTCTGATCTTTCTTAATTTATGACCTTTCTTCTTGGCTACTATTTGAGAAGCGAGTTTTGATTTTTTTTTCTTGCCATGAGCCTTTTATAAGCGTTTACTCCTCTGCAGTATAAGCTCAAGGTAGGCAAAAAAAGGCTTTGAAAATGTATAGAAAGTCCAAATTCACAGCAGTGTATTTATTTGTTGCTGCAGGACACTGGAAGTGAGGGTCAAATTTGCTGCTTGCTGCCAAGCTCTTGTGCTTCCAGCAGTTCTTCACACTAATACAGCCTTTTCTTTTTGCAGTCCTCTTTGCTGTGTTCAACAGCAATAAAATTGTTCTCTCAGTTCATTTGCAAGTTGAAATAAGTCTATGTGCTGGTTTTGGCTGCGATAGAGCTAATTTTCTTCACAGTAGCTGGTATGGGGCTGTGCTTTGGATTTGTACTGAAAACAGTGTTGATAATGCAGAGATGTTTTAGTTGATGCTGAGCAGAGCTTGCACAGAGTCAAGGCCTTTCCTGCTTCTCACACCACCCCACCAGTGAGCAGCCTGGGGGTGCAGAAGAAGCTGGGAGGGGACACAGCTGGGACAGCTGACCCCAACTGACCAAAGGGATGTCCCATACCATATGACATCACACTCAGCATACAAAGCTGAGGGAAGAAAGAGGAAGGGGGGATGACATTTGGAGTGATGGCATTTGTCTTCCCAAGTAACCAATAATGTGATGGAGCCCTGGAGATGGCTGACCACCTCCCTGCTGATGGGAAGTAGGGAATGAATTCCTTGTTTTGCTTTGCTTGTGTGTGTGGCTTTTGCTTTACCTATCAATCTGTCTTTGTTTCAGTTTTCTCACTTTTACTCATCCGATTCACTGGGTGGGAGTGAGCGCGCAGCTGTGTGGTGCTTTGTTGCCAGCGGGGGTTAAACCGCAACAGTCTGATGGGTTACTCATATCATGCTTCACCTTTACAGTGCAAACCCACTCATGTGCCATACCAGTTTCACAAGTCCTTCCCTGCCTCTGCCTTCCCCATCCCCTCTGGTGGCCCACTGCCCTCCCACAGCCTGTTCCTGCAGACTGCACAGGGGTCTGTGCTGTGGGCCTGGAGAGACTCATGTTGCCCAAGTATTATAAATGGCTCGTGAGCATTCCTAGCCTAGTCCCATGAACAGTTTTATTGCCACTAAACCAGGATGGTGCTTTGAGTCATAGGAACAGAAACAAATGGCTTGAGGCATGAGAAAGGGAGAGGGAAACTCCTTAGTAAGGCACTGGTGCTGAACACTTCACATCATGGATCTATGACCTCATCCCCAACGTTTAGGTTTGCTTCCTCTCCTCCACTGAGAATCTCTTTGTATTTACAGGAAACTTTTTTTTTTTATGTTTCGTTTTGAGGACAAAGATATTTAGGCTAAGGGCAGTTTAAGAAGTATGGGCTTGTTGGGCTAAAATAAAACCCAAGCTTTCCTTAATGGTGCACCTTGCATTGCCATTTGTTCAAGTGCAAGTAAGGACTGGGCAGAATAGTAGGGTACTGTACGGGGGGTTTGTGCCTCTGTGTTAAATCTCATGTAGACAAATGAATTTTTTAAAGTTTTTTTTTAAGTAAAAGTTTTTAAGTAATTCTGAGTTTATAAAAACTTAACTACAGAAAGGACACAGAGGATGCTGGATATTTGGCAGCAGAAAAGGCCTTTTGTTAAAACTGGGAAAGTTACATTAATTCCTGATTAAAATCCCAAGCATCCAGGTAAGCAAAAGGGATTGTGCTAACCCCATATTCTCAAAGAAACAGCAATGAATTTCTATGAGCACGAGGCAGACAGGATAAAATGAAGATGAATGGCCTTACTCAAAGTACTGCATTGAGAAGGCTCCCTGGCACCCCAGAGTGGGCAGATGAACAGACGTTGGGAGAAAGACTGACAAAAAACCCCACACAATTCATGTTTTGTTTTTAGCCTGGCTGGGCCTTTTTTTCTTTGCCTGCAGTAGAGACAGTATTTTATTTTCTGACAATAGCAGCCTGTGAGAAAGCGCCGCGTGAGTGTGTGCATGCGTGTAAGACTCAGGCTGGGCCTGAGGAGTCAGGGCTATGCTTGGTGATGACTGCAGTTTACATGGCTCCAGTTTTGTTTTCTGCAATTAATTTAACATAAATACAAATCTGATAAAGTTTATCTAAGTGAGTTCTTAAAGACTCAGAAAGGCTGAAGTGGTATGCTTTAAACTTTTTTTTTTTTTTTTTTAACAAAGCCTAGTTATTTGAAGCTCTCACATACTCCTGTGCTTCAGGGAAGGGAGTAATAAATTAGGATCTTTATCTTGCACTAATTTCAAGTTTTCTGTAAAATTATGTGAATAATTCATAATGGATAATTTATCTGATGAATTTTACCTTTTTCCTTTGCTAATTGTCCCCAAGCAGAGCAAGTTTTCCTAAAATGTGTTTGTTTTAAAAAGTTATTTGTTTGTAAAAGTTATTTCCACTTGGTCTAGTGGAAGGTGTCCCTGCTGGGAGTCCCCTGGCAGGGAGGTTGGAACTAGATGATCTTTAAGGTCCCTTCCAACCCAAACCATTCTATGATTCTGTGAAGTCCTTCATTTAAATAAAGCTCTGAGTCTGCAATTCATCCATGAATAAAACCCTGAGAATGTCCAACAGTCCTCTTGGGAGACAGGAAGGTAGAGCAGGGTATGTTTTCTTGACTGGGGTCTCTTGTTTACTGAGTGCCCAATTCCCTCAGGTGGAGACCCCAGATGGAGTGCTCTGGGGGGTATCTTCTCGTGCATCTGTATTTAATAGAATCATAGAATGGTTTGGGTTGGAAGAGACCTTAAAGATCATTTAGTTCCAACCTTTTCTTTCCTGGAGGAAGCAGATGTGGAGAAGAAAAAGGTAAAGTGATAAAAAATTCATCTTGTCAGCCTAAGGATGTACCTGGGAAGTGATCTGCATCCCAGTTGCACCATTGACTATTTGGATAAAATTTCTGTTATGAAAGGTAAAGATTGTGAATTCAGTGGCTGTTTCTGGGGTCTATGTCAAAATAGCTGCCTAACATTTGCCTTGCTCAATACTGCAATACCCTTGGAAAGAGTATGCAAGAGTCAAGAACACAGTTGAAGGGTGTTTAAAAGATATTTGTGAAAATCTCAGTGTACCTTTCAGCACCTAGATAACCTCTAAATCTGGTTAAAAGTAATATGAACCATAATTATTCAAAATTCTGCTGGTTTTTTCAAGCCCTAGCTATCTACATTTCAATATGACTAAACCAGGTACTTCCTAAGGGCCAAATTATAGCACTTAGTTATTGGACAAGAAGAAATGATGACAGATCAAGTCTTTAATAATTTAAATTACTGAAAGAGCTAAAATCTCAGATTTCTCTACTGGATTGAAAAAACAATACAAAGCAATGCAGCAGAGAGCTGTTGTGATGACAGGCTATACTTTAACTAAATGGCAAGACTTAATTAACACTGCCCCAGCCTGGGTTCAGAGTAAACTAAAGCCTGCTATATGATTAACTCCTCTGTGCTTTATTAAGAGAAAAGGAAATTGCAAATGGAAGCATCTGGCGCCTTTCAGAATTTAATTAAAGAAATGCAAAGAAGCTACTATTGCTACTACAATTTCTCCTCAGGGCAACAAAAGACGAACAGAGTAAGCAGGAAAGGAGAAATTCAGCAATATGAAGAAAAAAACCCCAAACATATAAAAAATAATTGAGTTTTTCATGGCTGTCAAGCTGCCTGTTCCTCATCTCCTGAGCAAATTGGCTTAAATATTATCTGTTACGATACTGAGAATACTGAATGAGTTATGCCTTGAAATGCCTACAAATTTTTTTCTTTGTTTTTCCTTCCACATCAGTGTTGGAGAGCTAGTATAAAATATTATTATAAACTTACATTAAAGAAACAGCTATTAAGTCTTTAAGAGCCACTCAGGGGTCATGATTCGGCTTCAGTAGAGGTTGTACTTAGACACAATGAAAAGACTTACCACGCCTAAGTGACTTACTGTCTAATTACGGAGAGCTGATGTAGTTCATAAAAAAAATTAGCTGAAGCCTTTTAGCTTTTAAAATACCCTAGGATTTTTTACCTTTTCAGATTATTTTTGTACTTCATACTCAGGGGAGACGTCAAAACAGAATGAAGCATATTTATTGCTTCTAAAGAACTGTAAGTCTGCTCTAGTGCTGGATGTCTATTTTGCTTGTTAAAGAAAGGAAATAAAATGACTAATTCCAAGGAGAAAAACAATGGGAAAGGAAGTTACTGAAAAGGTTTTCTAAAAGCTAAGTTTCAGGTTCTTGTTCATGTCCTCATTCCTCCCTTTTTAGTTACTAAAACTACATAGGTCTTTAACTCTAAAAAATATCAGAATAGTATAGTACTGGAGTGAAGCTATTTTATTTATTTGTAATGGGGTTTCCACTCTGCCCAGCTATCCTGGAACATTCATAAGAGGACAGCTTATTCCAGTCCAATCTCATGGAGACCAACCTGTCAGACCAGGTTGGCTGATCTAACAGATGCCAAAACAGCCATTCAGTTTAGACAAAATCCATGCCGTGATTTTAAGAGAGAGAAGCTCATTAAATTAAGACACCTAGTCAAGAAGGAGGCAAGTTGTTGAACCCATGCCTGTTGTTAATCCAACATTTTGTTTAAACTGTATGATGACCTTCTTTGACACTTTAGCATCCTGTAGCCTTTCCTTCTAAGTGGGGTTCCAGTGGGACCCGAAAGTCAGCTGCCAGGAAGAAATGTCCTGCTTGTGCTCAATATGGCTAGAGCAACAGCAATCAGAGCAGCAGCAGGCAACAGCACCGTATTTTGAGGCTTGAAGGAAATGTTTGGTGCGTAATTGTTATAGAGAGGAACTGACGCTAAAAGCTACAGATGTCACATGAGTCTAATATGCCATTACAGCACCTTTGACGCTGCAACTAAACATTTGGAAAGTGCTACTTTTCCTGCAATACTACATAGGGAACCTCAGCCTGAATTCACTGGCTATTGGAATTCCCAGTCAGTTTTTATCACTCTCATATGAATGAGGGTATGACCGAGCAGAAGAATAAGCAGAACTTGTGTTGCTCCAAAGCAGCAAAGCCTGACTGTGTAAAGCAAAAAATAATTTATTTTGGAAGTATTTTTGTAAGGATAAAATGTCATAAATTTTAAGAAACAGTTATGCTGGAATGTTCCTAAATATATTATCTAATAAAACTTCTGATCTTTACATTTGGAAAGGCAAGTACTGTGAAATTAAACTAAACCCCATTTAAATTCAAATTACTTGCTCAATTCAATGCCTTTCCTGCTTCTTTTCTTAATTTTGAATTTCTTATCAAGTTATATGTTACTTAGTTTCTCAAGTAGAATTCCCTGTCCTTCCTATCTGATTGGCTTTTTTCTCTTGATGTCACCTGTGAAATTTTGTAACTTGATGAATTTCTGCAAACCACAGGATAAAATTATGAGGTTGTGTGCTAAAAAGTTGCACTGAAATTTGAGTATGGTTGTCACTGTTTTATGCAATTGCAATGGCTATGATGTGTGTGTGATTCTATGAAACACCACTGAATCCTTTAATATAGCAATCAAATAGTGCATATCACTATGAGAAACCCTTTACTGATCAAAGCAGTCAAAAATATAGACATTATGAGACTTATTGGTGTATCGAGTTCACAAACGTGCAATACTGACACACATGTAGTCCTGTAAAAAATGTGTGTAAGCTTGAACTTTGCTTTTAGTCCTTGCCTTGGCATGGAGAATGTGAAAAAATAGGTTGTCATTTGCAGCTCCAGGAGTGAAGGTGGAACCAAATGTTCACCAATCTCTTTCCTTTGAAGTGAGTTCTGGAAGGGAATATGTGTACCTGGAGCAATATGTCAAGGAAATGGGCCTATGACTCCTTAGTAGTGTTGTTCTTCTGAGATCCTGGGTCAAGAGTCTGGCACTGGGTGGCATTAGGAGGAGTCCCAGAACATTAAGGGGACTGCCTGCTTCTCATCAACTTAAAATGTTTCTGTACGTCCACGTCAGCCTCATCCTGACTCTCTTTTATCATCTGTCCCCCCTTTCTCAGTAGGACCACATTCTCATCCCGGCCCTTTTTTACTGTTTCCTTTTTGGAGTTACAATCAGAAAATGCTCAAATATTGAACTGCTTTTTTCTTTTTCATGGCTCAGAGATTTGTTTGGTGTTCTGCAATTAATCACACCCCTATCTAGGGACCAAGTTCTTTGGCATATCAGATGTATAGGCTGAGGGAACTAAAAAAAATGAAAAAAAGGTTACTGTCCTAGTTTTGATCACCATGGCAACAATGATAAAGTATAGTCTTATTTCAGTTTGAGAGTACCATTCCTGTAGTACTTTTTGGAGTGGATTTGGTAAAAGTAATAAATTTTTCCCTTTAATTCCTTTTGTAAAGCATTCCAATATAAATTCTGGGTTGAGGAAGAAGTAGAAGTAGGGTGGAATTAGCAGGATGGGAGGTATGAAGGGAGGTGGAGATGACAGCAAAGAGAAGGTTAGAAATTGTTCCTTTGCAGAAAGGTTTTATATCAGGAGATGTTCCACTGAGTTGTATAATGAAGATCCACGCAGAGGCCCCTGAACGCTTTCCGTGTGGCCAGACAGTTAGAATAATACCACTACCTCTTGAGGATCTAAGGCAAAGCAGATAGAGTAAATTTTAAGGGAGATAGCTTGTCTCTGTAGGCCAGACCTGAGTGTCAGTTTTCATTTCACTATTTGTTTTTAACAACTCAGCTAAAACTCATCATGAGAACATGAGCAAAGTATTTCAAATTAGAAATAGCAACAGCATGATTCCAGGATGCTTATTACTTGAGCTGTTTATTTCTACAGCTGTACACTAAATGGACCTATCATTTCCAGTTCAGCATCTGCTCCCAGTGACAGTACAGGATCAGGCAGATTCCTACTGCATAGTGTAGATTAGCACACAATTGCACTTCTTTGTAGAAAAGCTGATTTAAGGAAATGTCCTGGATACAGTTCTCCTTAACAGCAACAAATTAGTGATAGTAAATGGGGCTTTTATGCCGGTTTTGTGCATTACCAAGATTAAGCCTTTTATTGTTTCTAAGAAAGAGAACTAGATACCTTAGATACTGTTCTCTTGTAGATGCTCTTACAATCATTACTCATCTACCTGAAGCCTTTTTCCAGGTGACTTACAAGCTACTGATATTAAAACCCGTGTTTTTAGCAGAACAACACTAGCCAGGGTTCAGGAAATGTTCAATAATTGTACATGCATTGCACTACAGAGACAAAAACTTTCATTATTTTAACAAGCATTAATGTATACATTACATTCCAGAATCCTGGAAAGTATATGGAGTAGCAAAGCACAAATGGTTCTAAATCACCCTTGATGCAAATGAACAGAAATATAATGGCAAAACATGGACTGGCTAGTCAGGAAGTGAAACCTCATCTCCACTTCCATGTTATCAATATGATATTCCTTAATGTCCAGCTCAGACAGTGTCAGAGACCTGTCCTTGCACAAAGGCCTTGGGAGATCTTCTCTGTGATCTCTCTGTATTGCTCCTGGGAAAGCCATTACTGTCAAAGAGCTGCTACGGAAAGAGAGGAAACCACTGAAAAGGTCTAGATGTATGGCCTGAAGTTGTCTTTCCAGGAGTGTATTGGTTGGGGGTGCTGGGGTGCACTGACTGCTGCCAGAGGATGTGGATCTGTTCCACCAGGGAAAGCAGTTTCAGCTTCTAACAGCATATTGCACATCACATCCACCTTACATTCCTGCACTTACCTTAACATACTCATACATAATAATGCAAACTGAACAGGATAAAACATTTTAAAACAACATTAAATTACAATTTTTGTACAGATGACTGTTGAAAGGACAGTTTTCAAACACAAACCGTGCTGCTCCCCTCCCACCCCAAGACATTTTTTTTCCTCATTTACACTATACTAATGCCTGCAACCTAACTTCCAGCTGGTAGGGTGGAAAAGGGACATCAGACAATGTACATGTTGGACTAAAACTGAATCAAAAGAAAGGTTTATGAGTTCTGTATGAGGATGTTTTCCATCAGGGGAGGAAGCTCTTGCAGAATGAATTGTACTGCCTGTTTGTCTTACTCATTGTCCAAAATTCTGAGTTTGTGCCCCTTTTCCATTTCCCTTCTCTGTTGCATTAGATATAAATCCCTCACCATCACTCATATAGCTCTTCTACCAAATCAGAGAGAAGGAAAATAGTCTGTCCTGCACACTGCAAAGAGACTTTGTTTCCCTAGTGCTTCCACCAATTGAGGCCAAATGGCTTTTCTTTTAAGTCAATGACAGAAATCCCACTTCCTTCATTACGATCACACTCCCCTCCCCAGAAGAGATCTGGGTAGATTACGTTTCTAGAACCAGACAGGACCTTGCTCAATAATACTTGACACCTCTCCTAACCATAACCTGAATTCTGTTTTGCCTTCCAGGTGAGCTGTCCAACACAGACCCCGATGGCCAAGTGCCACCTGGTGGACAAAGTTTATTTATTTATTTATTT
>NW_010293793.1:0-1600 GCF_000700745.2 Antrostomus carolinensis
CCCTCATCATCTTTGTGGCCTCCTCTGGACTGTCTTTAAAATCCTTCCTTGAGGATAAAGGGGCACCTTTGCACAACTGCAATGGCCCAGAGCATCAGTGCCCCAGTTCAGCATTCCATAATGACTCTGGAATGTTGGTAGTAAAAAAATCTAACCCCTGAGTGCCAGAAGCTCATTCCCAGCCAGCCTGAGCTGGTGGCTTCAGAGGGCAGGTGTCCAGCTACACCAGCCGGGAATTTGTTCTTCTGATTGCCACACGTTTCTCCACGTCTCAGACGCACGAGTCTTTCTAGACACATCGTTAAACCAGCTGTGGGTCAGACACAGACCCTACAGTATGTGCCACTAAGCAAACGCTAAGTGCAGGGTTGTAAGGTATTTCACTTCCAGCCAGGCATACATTAGCTTTATTAAATCTGTGCTGTAAAAACACTAGTGGTTTTCTAACAAAATGTAACATTTGGTTCCCCAGACTCCACCCTCTAAATCAGGAGCTCCGGAGACCCAGCGTCCCGACTTTCCCATTGCCTCTGCACACAGTGGTTTTGGCTGAACAAATGCAGCACTTTTCCCCAGGGTGGTGAATTAGGAGCCCCCCCTCCTCATTTCAGTTAAATTCTCACTGCCAGACAGATTTTCAGCTCCTTCCTTTGGCCCAAAGCATCCACGTGTGTTTGTGTTTTGTGACTTTGAAGAGAACGTAAAAAGGCTTATTTTATTAACAGCCAATAGACACTTCAAAGCAAAAATGTGGTTGAGGAATTAATCATTCTGCACCTCCAAAGTGAGATTTATTATGGCCCCGAAACTAAGACAGAAATGAATCAAAAGCTAAATGCATGAATCACTCTTTTAAAATAAAGTCAGGACTTTAATGACTATGGTACGTGTAAGATTAAATGCAGGGTCATCTGATTTTCTTCATTTAAAGATAATATTAATGTGTTTGTCCTTAGTCAATGGCCAGGGGAAAGTGTTTCCCTTTAGCAGAAAAGGTCTTGGCTGATAATACTTTTGCAGACTACTGGAAAGATTTTGTTTTCCCCAAGTCCTTTTTTTTTTTTTTCCTAAAAATCCAAATTAACTTCCTCTGAGGAAATGCCTACTTGCTGTGTCTACCAGGGCAAAGAAGGCCATTGTCTGGGGAAAATGGCTCTGATGGGAATGCAAATGCAGGGACAGGGCATTAACATTTGCTGAGTTGGGTTACAAGTGGGATGGAGTTTCACCTCAGGGATTACATTCATAGATTCTTGGTGGGTTTTTTTTTTCCACAGTTCCTCCCAATGCACACTTGGCCAGCAGGAAGATGTGGCCAGCTCCAGCTGCAGCACCAAGGGTGCATTTTTAAATAACCGCTGCTTCCAGTTGCTGCTCTGAGAGCTGCTCCCAGCAGCTCCTGGGAAGAGGACATGATGCTCTCTGCGTGCTCCTGTGCTGGGAGCCTCCATGATCACAAGCTGCTGGCAAATGGAGCCCATTTCACAGGTGAGACTGTCACCAGAGGAGCCCTGACAATAACCTGCCCATGTTTTCTCAGCCCATCTACTTGCTTTGGAGCCTGGTTGAACAGGGATCACAGAATCACAGAATCACAGAA
>NW_010293794.1:0-294 GCF_000700745.2 Antrostomus carolinensis
CAGCAGATTGGTGAAATTGATTCTGAAGAAGGATATTCCCTGTTTCCCTGCCTTACAGTGTAAGCTGTTTTAACTCTTCAAATTGGAGTCCTTCAGCCTGCTTCAAATCCAATGCATGTTGGTACAAGAGCATCTCACAGTGAGCATATTGTCTAATTTCCAAATCTAAATACCGTGAGTTCTATGTTTGTTATATCTGAGACAGTGTCTTAAACTATTGAAGTATACATATGTCTGATAATTGTAAAATTTTGGAAATGTTTAGGTTGGATCTTCATATGATATAAATAGGCA
>NW_010293795.1:0-3748 GCF_000700745.2 Antrostomus carolinensis
CCCGAGAGAATACCCCCATCTTCCGGTCAACACTGGTTAATATACTAGCATGACGTGATATGATATGGAATATCTCATTGGCACATCCAGATGCCAGTTTTGGGTTTTGCCATTCACTGCGCTTCTCCCTCCCAGTCCTAATGCAGCTGTGAACCAGCCAAACACAGTGGCCTTGAGCTCCAGCAGCAACTAATAACATCAGTACTGTTATCAACGTTCTTCTCATAACAAGTATGAACTGAAACACTGAAACTAAAATACAGCTATTCTAACTTCTAAAAAGAAAATTAACTCTATCGCAGCAAAACCAGGACAATAGCTTAAGAGTTATTGGGCCACAGAGCATGAGTGTAACTATGAAGGACCATATAATTATAAGTAAGGAATGATAAGACCTTCCTAGACTCACCAGTTTCTCTCCTTGTTTCATTTAGCAAGACAAGTTATGAGATAGCAAATAATATATTTTTCTGTGTAAAAGACTAGTTGACTAAAGGAAGTAACTTGGAGGGAGATAATTAAGACATTGAATATTATGCAAAAGTTATGTGTGTATAGTTCTTTGGTTCCTTGAGTCCTACACCCATAATTACTTTCCCTTTAGTGAAGTAATTGTGAAAACTTCTTCAACCCAGACTCTGTAAAATTTTCTGACCTTTATGTTTCATTCATTTTGATTTTTGCAACTCAATATATACACACCAGTTAGGAAGTTAGAGATTACTTTGATGGGAGTGTTCAAAAGACATGTAAGGTACAGTTGGAAAAAGAGCTGTCACCTGTTACTATGGCTGGTAATACTATCTTACTGGGCTACTAAACACAACAATGCTCATGTAGTTATATTAGTATAACTATTTTTTAATTCCAAACTATAAAATGTGAAATCTCATTGGCATGTTTCTACTTCATGGGTGCAACAGGTCTTTCTTTTTACCTGTAAGTTTTAAAAATTATTAAAATAAAATGGAAAGAAGTCCACTGACTTAAAATAAATGTACTATGTGCTTTAAAAAGCACTACATTTAGGAATAATGAAACATGCAGATAAAGAATGAGAAATAACATACTAGCCAGCTGCTTTGTAGAAAAGGATCTCTGAGTTACAATTAACACACATACACAAGTCTCATGGTAACATACTCTTACAAAAAGTCAGTAGTAACACTCTGATAGTTATACTGTCTCTTTCTGTAACATTTCAATCATTATTAGGAGCATCAGAGATTTTAAACTGAGTTTGTTATCACAGCTTTTACATAGGTTTTATTTAGCTCAAGCACTTTGGCATGCATCATAGTTGTTGCCTATTTCTTGTCAAACCACCAGTAGAAATCAGCTGCTGTCCTTACACTATGAGTTTGGACTTTTCTTTTGCACAATAGTTATTCTTTTTTTTATTTTATTATACATTTCAGAATTAGATGCATCTTATTCTCATGTTTAAAACATTTAATCTTACTTTTCACAGCTGTACCACAAAACTACTTTCAACATTTTTTTTAAATCTTCAAGTTTATCTAGATCAGTTGAATTACAAGCATTTTGTGTTTTTCTGGTCTTCCCTTCTAGATATTTAAGCCAGTTTCAAACACAGCACAGAGCTGCACATAAAGACAGCATAAGAAACTTCCTTTTTCTGTTTTGAAAATACTTACCAAGTAGCATATATAATCTTTAATACTAATTTGGCCAAAATATACAATATGAAGGCACACACAACAGTTCTTTCTCTCTGCATTGTATTAGAATCATAGAATGGTTTGGGTTGGAAGGGCCCTTAAAGATCCTCTAGTTACACCCCCCCTGCCATCAGCAGGGACACCTTCCACTAGACCAGGTTGCCCAGAGCCTCATCCAGCCGGGTCTTAAACATTGCCAGGGAGGGGGCATCCACAACTTCCTTGGGCAACCTTATTATTAGATGTACTATGTATTAGAAAGGTAGCAGTGGGAATGGTACTCAGACTGGTTGTACCTGTCAAAGGGACTGTTATAATCTAGAGAAATACAATGAAAATTAATGAAAAATATGTTGAAATAACTTTATTTGTTTAATCTATAAAACAGAGAGGTGATAGTAGAAATAAAAACAATTGTATATGTCATAAAGACACCAATGATGGATTGCTACCTAGAAAAGAACAGGAATAAATTATTTTAAATGGCAACATAAAATGTTGGTTAACCAGCAAGAAAAGGAAGAACAAGCTACAGTTTACTTTGAAACCAGTGGTTCACCAAAATAATGAGAAAACTGTGATTTCCAGTAGAGGGTATTTGCAAGAAAATATTGGATAAATATCTTTTTAGAAACATGTGCACATACCTTGTCAAAGTTGGGATAAGAAGACTGTTTTAGATGACCTAGATATCACTGCTAGTACATTTTCTATGTTCAAGTGACATCTTCCTGAGTCAGAGATTTGTTAGGTTTGCAAACTTCAGAGAAGAATACCTATGCAATCCTACCCTGGAATTAGCTCAATTACATTTTCTTATGTGCAAAGAAAAACACAGAGATAAATCTGTGTGTATGTATGTACATATAGGTGTTAGTGTAACTAGATAGGTTCCATAAGAATTATGATAATTTAGTACGGTTTTAAAGTCCATTGTGTTGCACTCTTAAATAAAAACTTTACTCGAAAAATACATATACGAGTACGATAATTATGAGTACCCTTGATATAAACACAGTAGTAATTTACAGATGAACAGCATTTTATTAACTCATGCGAAGGCAGAGCAAAACCTAGCCAGTGAAAGCAGAAACAAACTTACAAAGATTACTAGAATATAATTTAATGCATTTTCTTTGAAAGTTCTTCCAAACATGTCTATACATATAAACGTGTTTACACAAATAGGCATATGTATTTCAAACATGCCTGTATTATCTATATAAAGTATACAGTACATATGCAGCTAAGGAGGATATTCACCCTCAATACAGAACTTTGTAATGCCTCTTGCTTGTCATCTATAGTGGGAAGATGGTGGGAAAGGAAAAAATTTCCCCAAGCATCAGTTTGTTAAGAGAAGTTTTTATTTTGAGTCTTTAAAACAAATTAATTTAGGAAATTCTGATGGATATTTCTAAAGTAATTTGCAGAAAAGATATTTCTGACATGCTTTAAAATGATAATGTGGTTATAGCTGAAGTTACCTACAATGCTTAGGACTTGAATATTGTTAGCTTGACACTGAAAACCCAAACTGTTCTTTTTCCAGATCGCTCGCAAGTAGTTTGAGTTTATACCCTAAGGAACCCAAGAAAGTAAAAAAACAATGTTATTGATTACCCCCAGGTGACTAAAAGATCACAGAGAATGAAAATGATATATTTTTCTGAGTTATAGCTAAGACATTGTGGGAGATTTCAGTGAGGTGTAATTCAAGAAGTACTCCTATTTCTCAAGAATATAGGATACTTAATTTTAGCAATTTGAATAACTGAAATGAAGAAAGAATTTCTGTATTTGCTGAACTGAGACTCAAACAGACAAATTATCTCTAATGATGTCGTTTTGCTGAAGAAGACACATTTCATTAGGGACTGATTAAAATTTGATATCTACATGACATTTCAGGATGATCAGAGAGAGAAAAAAATATAACCACCTGTGAGGAACTGCACTATGGACTTGTCTCAGATTGTTTGCACAAGACCACCAGATACCTTGGAGCCACAGGGTGATAGACTTGTCTCAAAGATTGTTTGCAAGGATGGTCACAAGACCACCGG
>NW_010293795.1:4185-15720 GCF_000700745.2 Antrostomus carolinensis
GCATGTGACCTCGTTTGTGTCTTAATCTCGCTCTTGGGATCGTATCGAAACCTTCCCCGACATCGGATCGGGATATTTAAATGATCCCGACATCGGATCGGGACACCGCCTTCCTTAAGAAAATGTTTTCCTTATTTTCTGTCAGCTATGTGTAGCAAAGCTTTGAAAAAATCAGTCATCAGAAGTATTTTTCAGTGTTCCTCTTTTGGGCAGAGTTTAAACTAAAAATGCTGCAGAATTTCATAAAAGCAAAAAAAAAAAAAAAGACCACAACTTCGCAAATAGTTTACTGGTAATTTACATAGTTTCCTCTAAAAAAATTTAATAATTCTGTAGGAAAAGTTGATGTGCATACACATGCACACTACAAAAATGAAGCATTAATCTCAAGGGAAGACAGATCTTTAAAAAATCAAATTGTTTTTTCCATAATGAAATACTTCCCTTTATGCAGAAAAATAATCCAGTAGTTTCAAAGACCGAACAAATTTTATTTATATATAAACACAGTTTACAACTGTCATAATTAGACAATACTACTACTCTACTATTACTCTAAAATGAAAAAAAAAATATTGAAGGATTCTTCTTGAATTTAGGATCATAACATAGTTGTAAATATTATTCTGAAATAAAAACATTTTTAAAACTATAGACATCATTTGACTTTAAATATGCTATATAAAAACCAAACAGCTCTATGAGATTTAAAAAGGGCTATTGTATTATAAATCAGGTAAGCATTTGAAGCTCTCTTAGCTAGGTAAAGGTATATTTTCAAGCCCTATTAATCTTAATAACACAGGTTAATAACCATCCACTGTTATGCTAGATACTTTTTCTACTAAGATGGTACCTGAGGGGTGAATCTTGGGCCCAGTGAATCAATTCAGACTTTTAGTATGACATCAATGGAGTATGATTTTCCTTTTAATGTTGTATGAATATAGCTTAAAGAACCAGTAAAATTTGAAGGAACGAATGTGGGGTCACGCAGCTTTCATTCGTAAGCATAGCTGGCATGCTCTTTTGTTTTATTAATTAATGTACTCTTTGTTACAGTGACCTGCATCATTTTGTATGTCTAAAGGTGATACCATAACTCAAAACCACAATTCGCTTATATTCTGTCAAATTTGTGTACACAGGACATTAGCATAAACTCTAATTATGAATATATGCATAATTCTTGCAATAAATATTTCAAGTCTCAATGCTACAACATAAAGTGAATGCGCTTTTCAGATAAACAAATCTCCTATTAAGTCAAAACTCTTTTGCAGTTACTCTGAAGAGCTGCTATAAGAAGGAGGGAATGTAGTCTATCCCAGCATTGCCTAGAGCTTTCGGATTAAGGTCCTTTTCTGGAATATGAGTTTGCATGCCAACCCCTTCCAAGCTGAAGAGGGCTTAGAGATAAGTCTCTGCTGCTCGAAGGAGTACAATAAACAAGATATACTATTTAAAGAATAGCAGTTATCTCTGCCCTCAGGAGACTGCCCATTGTTCTGAACTCATGGAGATAGAGACATCTGCTCTTCAGATTCATTCTCCCATTGTATGCGTTTATGGCTTTCTGTCTCTTGCTCTGGATGTCTCTACATTACTCCTGTAGGAACACTGAATTACACTATTGAGTGCCTAGGCCTTCTGGAAAGCCAGAAGTACTCTTTGCAGACACCTGCTACCACTAATTGGTACTAACCAGACACCCAAACTTGAACTTTCTGATTCAAGTTGCTCAACAAGAGAACTTATGTTTAAGACATTTAAAACCTAAACTGAGAAGAGAAAGCAGGTGTGCTTGCCACTTCTTATATTTCCAGGCCAGTTTTCAAGTCCTTGTAGGCCATAAACAAAAGTTCTGTCTTAGGACATTTTTTTCCCTCCATTATTCTAGAAAAATTCTGTATAGAATAGTCAATGTCAACATATATAAAGGATTAGAAGCTCTTTGATGTGAAACACTTCAGCAAATGTATTAATAGTATGCCATGTAGTAGATATAAACACAGACAAGGACCTACAGGTTTACATTACTTATACCAATATAGATGCAGTAGTTTGATATTAACACGACAAAATTAAGTAGTCAGAAATAGTAATAAAAATTCTGGATTTTCTGCAACATTAAATAGATTTAATTTAACATTATTCATTTTATTATCTTATTTTCCTTATTAAAAACAAACCAACAGGAAACATTATTTAATAGTTCCCCTTTAAAGTCCCCTTTACACAAGAGCATAAATACATGCTTATTCCACAAAATATTTAAGAAAGTAGTAATACTTCCATATTACAGGGTAAGTTATTGTTATTTACTCTATAGATTCCATAGAAGCATAGAATCATAGAATGTTGTGAGATGAAAAGGATCAACAAGGATCATTGAGTCCAGCTCCTGTCCCTGCATAGGACAATCCCAAGATTCAGACCACGTGTCTGAGGGCCTTGTCCAAATGCTTTGTGAATGTTGTCAAGGGCTGGTGCCATGACTGCCTCCCTGGGGAGCCTGTTCCAGTGCTTCACCACCCTCTGGGTGAAGAACCTTTTCCTAATGTCCAACCTAAACCTCTTCTAAACATCTTCCTGCCACTTCCTCTGGTCCTATCATTGGTTGCCAGGGAGAAGAGATAAGCATCTGCCCCTCCTCTTCTCCTTGTGAAGGTCTCCTCTCAGTCTCCTCTTCTCTAGGGTGAACGAAACAAGTGACTTCAGCCTCTCCTCATACAGATTCCCCTCTAAGCCCTTCACCAGTCTTGTGGTCCTCCTCTGGATATTGTCTAGTAACTTTATATCCTTTTTATATTGTGGTGCCCAAAACTGCACCCAGTACTCGAGGTGAGGCCACACCAGTGCAGAGTAGAGCAGGATGATCACCTCCCTTGACTGTCTTGCAATGCAGTGCTTGATGCATCCCAGGACACGGTTGGCCCTCTCGACTGCCAGGGCACACTGTTGGCTCATGTTCAACTTGCCATCAACTAGAACCCCAGGTCCCTCTCTGTAAGGCTGCTCTCCAGCCTCTCATTTCCCAGTCTATATATGTGCCCAGGGCTGCTGTGTGCCAGGTACAAAATCCGGCACTTGCCGTTGTTAAAATTCATACAGTTGGTGATTGCCCAACTCTCTAATTTATCCAGCTCTCTCTGCAGGGCCTCTCTGCTCTCAAGAGTGTCCACAGCTCCTCCCAATTTGGTGTCATCAGCAAACTTCAAGTTAGCAGTCCTTCAAGTCCTATATCTAAGACATTGATGAAGATATTAAAGAGCACCGGCCCCAGGATGGATCCCTGTGGGACCCCACTAGTGACCAGTTGCCAGCCCAATGTAACCCCATTGACTAGAACCCTTTGAGCCCAACCCAGCAGCCAATTGCTCACCCATTGCATTATGTGTTTATTCAGCTGTATCCTGGGCATTTTGTCCATCAGGATACTGTGAGAGACGGTATCAAAGGTTTGCTGAAATCCAAAAAGATTACAGCGACCAGATTCCCTGGTCAACTAAATGGGTAACCTTATCATAGAAAGTAATTAGGTTTGTTAAGCAAGACTTTCACAAACCCATGCTGGCTGGAACCAGTGACTGCATTATCTTCCAGGTATTTTTTGATAATTCCCAGAATAATCTCCTCCATAATTTTGCCAGATACTGAAGTGAAACTTACAGGCCTGTAGTTGCCAGCATCATCCCTGTTGTCTTGAAGATTGGGACAACATTGCCAGCTTCCAGTCAACTGGGACCTCTCCAGATTCCCAAGACCATTGAAAGATCATTGAAAGAGGTCTTGTTTTGACATCTACCAGCTTTTTAAGTACCCTTGGATGGATCCCATCAGGCCCCATTGACTTATAGGGATCCAGCTGGAGCAGCAAATCCTGCACAAGTTTGGGGCTGGTAGGGAGTTTGTCATTCTCACAGTCATGGTTCTCCAGGCCCAGGGCTCTGGGGGTTAATGAGCCCATCCTTGGTGTTGAAAACCAAGGCAAAGGAGGCATTTAATTTCTCTGCTTTGTCTGCATCCCTGTTTGTGAGGTGACCATGCCCATCAAGTAATGGGCCAATGTTGTTCTTGGTCTGCCTTTTGCTGTAAACATATTTTAAAAAGCCCTTTTATTGTTTCTCACAGTCTGAGTCAGCTTTAATTCTAATTGAGCTTTGACCACACAAATTTCCTCATTGCAGTGGCAAAAGGCATCTCTGTAGTCCTCCCATGATGCCTGACCTTGCTTCCACTGTCCATACACTATCTTTTTCCACCTTAGTTCTAAAAGATCCTTGCTTCTGCCCCATCTGCTTTACTTCCAGCATTTTGGGATGGCCTGCTCCTGTGCTCTTAGCAGGTGGTACTTAAAAATGACCAGCATGAATGGACCTGAGCAATTTCAAAAGCTTTTTCCCAGGGGACCCTACTAAGTAGTTCCTTGAGCAACTTGAAATCTGCTCTCCTCATATCCAGAGCTGAGGTCTTGCTGGTAGTTTTTCTCCTGTTACCATAGATTTTGAACTTGATTGCTTCATGGTTGCTGTGGTCCAGGCAGCCACAAATCACCACTTCACCTGTAAGACCTTCTCTGTTAACAAGCAAGAAGTCAAGGATTTACTGTATAGTGGAATATATTAATTATTATGCTGTATATATAATAAATATCTACTCACTTTCTTAGTAACTTACACTATTATGTTAAATGTAATATTCTTTAATTGTATGTTAAACATGTTTCTGAAAAAAGTTACTGAGCACATTCTCATACATATGACTTTACATGTTTACTCACTCTGTTAAGTGTTTCGTATTCTGTAGTATGACTCTAGCTCTTTTGTTATGTGCATTTACAATATGCACATTAAATATTTAGTAAATTGTATTTATACATTTTATAGATAAACTTAATACATTTTAATTTATAGCACATATTGTATTAATTGAATTTGCAAAGTACAAATCCTTTAGACAATCTTTGTCCCAATACATATAAAAGTGGTTCTACTACTGCATTTCTTTTAAGCAGAACTAGGATTTTCTACTTTTTATTGTCTATTTTTTTCTGAAAAAAAAGATTAATTAATTAAAGAATACCCGATTCATTTGTGTACTAAAAATCCCTATAACTCTTAGCCACTAAATTAATTGTTAGCATTCCTCTTAACTCTCTAATATTAACACCTGCTGAATGTACTCTGTTATACCAGGCTTCTTGATTGAATTTATTGTTGTATTAACTACTAAAAAAGCACTAGGATGAATACTTCAGGAATAAGTGTCATTTATGACTGCATCCTCCCATGAAGGAGTGAGCGAAGGGAAAGTCAAGCTGCGATTTTTGCTTTAAACCAGCTTAATGACAGAGGCCATGGTACTGGCATGAAGACGAACTACTAAATCACTCCTTGTCTTTCCTTTTGCTCACTTCTTCAGGATAACATATAGTTGTAGCTAGACATACATCTTGGGATTCATGTCAGAGTAGTTTTACAGGAGGAAGGAGAAGCCTTAGGTGAGAAGCCAAGAACTGCAACATTACTTTTCTTTGGGTATCTCACTGTCACACTTGAGTTTTACTTGACTCTAGACATACTATTATTGGAATTATTACTGTTCACAACTCACAGTGGAATGCTGTTGAATGAGTAGCTGTAAAAAATGAAACATTGCCTTTTCCCTTATATTTGACACAATATTCAGATCTGGGCTTTAAAACAGCTAGTCAAGAAGCCAACCAAAGACAAAAGCTAAAATAAATTAAAAAAACTAACAAACAAACAAACAAACCCCAACAAAAACCCAATCCAAAACCCACTCAACTCAGAAAAGAACATAAAACAATCTTGAATTTATTTCTGGAAAGAGGGCAAATTACATGGTAACTTTCAAATTAAAGAAGATGGAAATTATAGTAAAAACCCAAAGGTCAGCAGAACACTGACATGAAATCAAATAATAAAATTTTAGGAAGTTTCACAATTCATAGTCCTCCTACCCTGTGACTATATAGTGAACTCCTCTGTATTACTTTGATGATCCACTTATCTATAGAATATCAATTCAGTTTTCTGACGGAACAAATACATCTGGGATAAGCCAAGGATGGGATGGGACATTGGCCCACAGGTTCCTACCAGAGTCCATGTCCAAACCAACAGGGTCCATGGCCAGACATAAGAATTGCTGTGACACAGCAGCCCAGGTGGACACCAAAGTCGAGATCTCTGACTTATCCTTGATACCTATTTGTTAACTAAAAGATTGCTCTTTCATGGAGCCTAATTTTCAATCAAAGTTTATCATTGGTAGTACATAGTTATTGGTTTATGAAAATTGCAACACTATTAACCCCTCTTCTTTTTAATTGAGGTTAGATTTTAGACTAAATAAAAGAGTACTAATTATTTTTTCCAAAATTTGTAGCTCAAATCCTGACTGATGGTCCTATTCAAGAGGCAGAGAAACATGCACTTAATTTTGAAGTTAGTAACAATGAAATATATCTTTAAAGCTATATAATTGCTTACATTAAATTCTTAATTTGATAATTATTATTTTAGTGTAAGTGAAAACAAAGTAAAGCAAGGAGAAACAGAACATGGTAATATTCAGCATTGTTATTTACAGAGAATGTAGTATGTGCTAAATTATGCTATTATTCATTAACCTTGGTAAATCTACATGTGTCTTTAAGCTCAACATACTTTTGAAGTCTGAGGCTAACCACAGAAAATATGGATATGCTGATTTAACAGTTAAATCTCTAAGCTAACATAATATTCAGAGTGTAGTTTGTAATTTTCAGAGATAAATCTCTTAGAGGTATCTGAATACTGTAAAATGCATTTGAATAAATGCATTCTTCAGCACATACTGCATGAATAAAAGTATATTTTTTGTAAACTCTCTCCTCTAAAAAGTATACTTAGGTACAGTTAGTTACATGGTTTCTCTTTCTTATAAATTGTACTAGTGTACAGACAGTTACAGTGCTTCCCTAGAAACACCTTAAAAATACATTAATATATTCCTATAATTAATAACAAGGAAAAGAAGGAAGAACATTTTTTCTAGATGATTAGTTATTAGCACAATTAGAAAATGAAACCTTTGAAAGCCTTAACAGATACTTAGATACATTTATTCAGTGTATTTCCTATTACAGCACAATTCTTCTTGAAAAAAAAAAAAATTACATGAGGAAGTCTTCCTCTCCTCTCTGCTTTCTCCCTCCCTATAGTTTAAAATCCATTTTGTATGTTTCTACCTATCAGTTTTAAAACAAATTACATTTTTTCCCCCTCTGTTTGTTTCTAGAATGTAAAGAGATATTAATGAGTGTTTTCATTTATAATCAAAGATATCTTCAATCTTTTGAAATCTCATTTCCTATTCTGTTCTGGTGTTGTATGTCTTAATAATCCCACATATTTCTTACAGCTTTAAATTTGTCTGAATTTAAGAAATTAAGAGGAAAGATACATATATGTGTATCTTTATAGTTTTTAGTGTCTGAAGGTAGAAAGAAGAGCAAACACAATTTCCCATATGTGCTAAAAGGGAAAACAAGAAAAAAAAAAATCCTTTTTCACTCCTCTGTGCATAAAATCTGCCCCTGTTGAAAGCTGCATAAGCTTTTCCATTGATTTCACTTCTTTACTACCCTACGGTCTTCTCTATAGCTGTTCAGTTCTCCCTGGAATAAGACAGAAGCCTCACACTGAAATTACTGAGATCTTTCTATATGAATGAAGTGAGCTTTTGGGCAGAATCCAATCACTGTCTTTTTTCCATGTCCAATGAAATCAGTTCTGACCAACTAAAGAATTTGAAGTGCAGAAAGTGTTTGATATCTCCTTGAGAACTCTTATACAGTCCTAGTAATCAATAATGAGTGAAGAAGCACCTGATGGAAAGCTGCACCACAAAGGGACACATGTAGGAAAACATATTTTTTTGCTTGAAGATACTGTGCTTTTCATTACTTCAAGCCTCCAAAAGGAAACAATGATACCTATGAGTGCCACCTTTTTATATGTAAATAAATTCATGCTTAACGATAAATTTGATATTGCCTTTCTTGCTTCAAAAATTCTTTAAAGGATCAAAATAGAAGAAACAGCATTTCTATTAAAAAAAGAAAAGCTGTAAACCTGCCTGCCAGAAAAGGACCTGGGGGCACTGGTCAATAGCTGTCTGAAAATGAGCCAGCAGTGTGCCCAGGTGGCCAAGAAGGCCATCACTATTCTCAGTCATAGATCCTTGTTCCAAGTTGGACCCAGAAATATGAAGTACAATTCGATGTATTTTTAAAATTATCGTTTATATTACATATCTCTGAAAACATGACTGCTGTCCTCAAAACACATCATCTTTACATCTTCCTGGTATGTTTTCTTTCCTATTTTAATTTTAAACTTATACAGATTTATGTGTGTACAAACAGCATTACCTGATGAGATATATGGGTTTGCTTTTCCACTCTCCCTTAGCATATCAAATTGAATCATAATCAATAATTAATAACACATAGAATTTTAAATGTCTGTGTAAAATTACGTATCTTTATGAAGCTTTCTGTGTATGATACATCACACTTGGTTATGTCAGCACACATTGTCATGGGTCTTAACAATGGAATTATTGGATTGGTGTGCTTCATTAAATTGAATTGTTTTTAAAAGTTCTCAGAATTTTTTTTCTCCATGCTCTTTCTTTAAGCTTTGCCTCTAAAAATTCTTAATATTTCAAACAATTCAGAAATGCTAGCATACTTTGCTTCCAAGTTATTCTATCCCTTATCTGTAGGCAACTTTTCCCTTAAATAGTTTTAGACATTTTTCCATGGATTTGCAATTCTGTTTTGTTAGCCTAACAACTCTCATAATATTACTGCCAGCAGAATAGAAAAACAGAATTTTTAGTATAAATATCTCTAGGCATGTTGTTCCATTTCTAACTTGGGAGCATATGCTTTCTATTTAAAAGCTGCAGACAAATAGATGCTACTTAAGCACAACTCAGCATCAAAGGTCTATAACAGTCTGATCTGATCATGCAGAGTAGAGGACTGCTGGAGAGCAAAACAGTTGCCTCCATATCATGCACCTGGCCTTTTTTTCCAAAGAAAGCCTGATGCAGAGAAGGAGTTCTGCATTCAGATGCCAGTGTACACAGAAGTGGTGTGCATATCTGGATGTGAAACATCGGAATAAATCCCATATCCCATGCATCAGAATAAACTTGAAACTCCCCCTAAGATAGATTCCTAAACTAGATGGCAAAAATATACTTCTATCTAGTATGTCCTTCCAGGCACTCAGAGATACATAAATATTTTATGTTTCTGCTGTGATTCTGAGAGAGTTTAAAGACCAATCACATTCATTTTCAAACTGTACAAAACATATACAAATCTGTACAAAATAATGAGAGTTTGTACATGTGTACCTAAATCAACTTTTATCAAATTCAAAATTTTCTTATGGGCGAAATGGGAATGCATCTTTTATGCAGACACAAGAATTTTTTGATAACCTAAGTAGTGTTTTAACAGTCTAATCAAAATACAACAATCAGCTATCATTAATCTAATTACAATGATATTAAAATATTCCCAATTTCCATTAATAATTCGGTTAAAAGCACTGTGCACACAGACTTTCTATGATCTTCACCTGTTCTTCATTGCTATACTTGCTATACTGACCTTTCTAAGCACCTTCAGTCAAAGTTCAAGAGTCATTTTTCCTACCATGGGATGCTGTGGTGGGTTGTCACTATCCAAAGCCCTTTGTCAAGAGGAGTATAGTGTAAGTAGTGGTGGTAGTTCACTTTATTTCCTCTTCAGTCTTGCACGTGGTGTTCTTTTCCATGTTTCCAAGCAGTCTGTTGCTAACACTTCTTTTTGCCTGATGCACAAATTTAGTTTCAATTATTATTAAGTTTTATTAAACTTCTGTCATACATGGTACAGTTCCTTGGTACAGTTGCATAAAGATAAACTGAAGCTACAAGCAAGTTAGAAGACAGTCAACAGATTGTTGGACAACATCATGTTGCAGCTAAAACTAAGCTGAAACAAAGCCAAGAACAGGCAGATCCATAAAGGCCTGAAAAGTCATTAACCCCTTTAGTAAAATAATTGGTAGGCTAACAACTGTGAAAACACTACCTTTGCTGTGTTGCAGTACTATACATATGGTTGTTCTTGTGTCCTTTAAAGTCTTACAGAATTTAAGATCTCATCAGTGGTACATGGCTTTTGTAATAAATTACTATCTTTTGTTTCATTATTTTGCTTCTTCATTTGATGTTTTCCGACCTACAGTGAACCTT
Organism: Antrostomus carolinensis; assembly: GCF_000700745.2. Taxonomy (NCBI): domain Eukaryota; kingdom Metazoa; phylum Chordata; class Aves; order Caprimulgiformes; family Caprimulgidae; genus Antrostomus; species Antrostomus carolinensis. The sequence goes on from NW_010293795.1 coordinate 14,515, forward strand.
TCTCTGAAGGTAGCCTTTTGTTTCCCTTCTTCCCACAAATCCTTAATCTGCTTACCCCACTGAATTATCTCAGAATATCTAAGAGTTCACAAGTGTAATTTACCTGGGCTTTAACAAGTTAGTTTTCTGAGGCTGAGCTACTTATCCAAAGATCTTCTTATAAACAGTCTAAATCTTATAAACAAGCACTTTTACACTTATGTCTAAGGGCACACCCATCTAACACTGGCTTGTAGTTATGTACCTTTATATAAAAAATATAAATATTCCTTATATGTGCTAGTTTCTGTTTTTCCTCTGTGCAGTGTCTAAAATAACGTGAGGATTGTTTTGCAATTCAGCAGAAAACTGTTTTTATAGAATGAAAGCAAGGATATGTCTTTCATGTGTTGGAGATAACCTTAGGGCACACAGGAATGCTTGAACAGAAAAACAAAACACAACAACAACAAAAACCAGAAGCAAACACATACATATACCCACAAAATGAATGTATAACATTTATTGTTGCCAGGTTATTGTATTAGATTCTCAATAGTCCAACCCAGTTGAGAGTAACAATATTCATACAAAACACATTCCTTATAAGTAGAGCTGTTAAAATTCTAATTTCCTTTCAGATCTTTCATCAAAAAAACCCCACCAAAACCCCAACCCCATACCCTGAATTTCTCTTAATAAGGCTAAGAATCTGAAAACTTTTTTTTTTTAAATATGAAGTTTTAAAAGATAAATTTATATATGTTTCCACAGACTCCTAAATGCATTTTTTTTCCATATATATTTAGACACAATTTTCAATCTTATACATTCTTTTGCATTTGAGCGTTCTTATCAGTAGTGGTTTCATTGAATTATGCTTTAAAACAGGAAAAAGATAATAAAATCTGCCATGTAAATAACTCTTTTTCAGAAGTTCTTAATAATTTATGTTCTTGTTTGTATTTCATCATTTTGTTACCTAAGTGAACTCAATATTTTATCAGTTTCACACTCCTTCGTGTCATCTACCTTGTATCTTTAAACTAAATTTTCAGTTGTGAATTATTATTAATTTATCATAATATAGAGGAGGCTTTTCAACAGCTGCCAGCACTGGTCAAAATGTATCCCATTAGCTTCACTGTTAGTACAATTATAACAAGGCTGGTTCTGGGTGTGAAAACAGAACCTGTAGTTTTAGAATCATAGAATCATAGAATGGTT